>NW_015623500.1:61731-72185 GCF_001515625.1 Sinocyclocheilus rhinocerous | reverse complement strand
TTTTTTTTTTTTTTTAATATCGGTCTTTGTTTATTGTTTATGGGAATAAAACGATGGATTGGGTTTAGATGCTTTCAAATTTTTTGGAAAGAAACAAATCCTCACCACAACAGATCTGCAATAATACTTGTGCTGCTATCAGTAAAAAGTACAAATTAACCGTGGACTGATTTGTTTTTATCTTAAAAAACATTTAAATTAAAAGCTTATGCATAAATGCAATAGTTTTGGTTGCTAAATAAATAAATACTTAGCAAATGATTTAAAATGATATACACTACTAGTACTAATAATCTCATCTTTTAACAGGACATTGTGTAATTATGAAAACACAAGACAGTAATTAGTATCAAAACCAACACATCACTGCTTGTAACAATTATTTTAATAAATACTCTTAGTGTTCCTCACACAGGAAATAAGGGGGTGGGTTTGTTCAACCCCTGCACAGAGAGTTACCCCAAACAAATGATAACAATAAGAACACAAACCACATGCACACACACCCGTCCGCTCACACACACTCACATAACAGCCATACTCGTTGGTGGACAGTCAAAAAAAATACTGCCTACTACCAGGTTTAACGGTTCAGCACAACGAATTAAAAACCCTCCAGTGTGCGTTTCTCAGCACCATTCAGTCCGCCAAAAGAACACCCTGTATTTCTTGCACAAGTGTAATGTCATTAAGGATCTCATCACACGTCTCTTTCCATGTGCCCTGACATGACAGTGTCCTTCACAATGCTCTCTGTGGTGACGCATGGTCAGATCTGGTGTATACATACTGTTTCTTTCTCTTCAGTTGAATTGTTCAGTAGGTGGAGGAAGAACGTCACTTTAAGGAGGTAAGGAAGTGTCTTGTCTGGTACATAAAAAAAGCAGGTAGTACATGTTTGCTTTTTTTATTGCCAATTGTTACAAAAACCCTAATTTTCCTATTTCTGTCCTTCTCTTCTCAAGATGCTCCTTACAGGAGCTGACATTGTTTTGAGGAGAACAGAGGCTTTTCAGATGAGTTTATAATGAAAGGGGGAAGTAAATGGTTTTCACTTGAAACACTCTTGAACAGAATGAGTGGCCTAGGGGCTTACTCATCCAGTTTTAGTCAGATGGACATGCACAGTAACAAGCACTTTCCACGAATAGGGTACAAAAGCTTAACCTTCAAAATATGTTGACCGCAGGGGGTCAAACTAATTATTACATTAAGTGTTTTATTCATTTCCTGTAAGATTTGCAACTATGCTACCAAAATTTGGGACATACACACTCCTGTGCAAAAGTTTGGGCCAGTACTTTTTTTTTTTTCTTTTTTTTTTATTAAAGAAATTAATACTTTAATTCAGCAAGGATGCATTAAGTTGATCAAAAGGGACAGTAAATACTTTTACATTGTTAAAAAAGTTATTTTGAAATATTAAGCAACACAACTGTTTTTAACATTGATAGTAACAAGAAATGTTTCTTGAGCACCGAATCAGCATTTTAGAATGATTTCTGAAGGATCATGTGACACTGAAGACTGGAGTAAGGACTGCTCAAAATTCAGTGTTGCCTAACATGAATAAATTACATTATAAAACATATTCATATGTGTCCCTGGACCACAAAACCAGTTCCAAGTCGCTGGGGTATATTTGTAGCAATAGTCAAAAATACATTATACAAAAATACACATGGGTCAAAATTATTGATTTTTCTTTTATGCCAAAAATCATTAGTATATTAAGTAAAGAATATGTTCCATGAAGATATTTTGTAAATTTCCTACTGTAAATATATCAAAACTTAATTTTTGATTAGTAATATGCATTGCTAAGAACTTTATTTGGACAACTTTAAAGGTGATTTTCTCAATATTTAGATTTTTTTTTGCACCCTCAGATTCCAGATTTTCAAATAGTTGTATCTCGGACAATCAAATATTGTCCTGTCCTAACAAACCATACATCTATGGAAAGCTTATTTATACAGCTTTCAGATGATGTATAAATCTCAGTTTCGAAAAATTGACCCTTAGTTTTGTGGTCCAGGGTCACATATAAAAACTATTATTTTTAATTTGTAATATATTATTTCGCAATATTACTGTTTATACTCTATTTTATCAAATAAATGCAGCCTTGGTGAACATAAGAGACTTCATTCAAGAACATAAAAAAATCTTTCCAAACCCCAAATTTTGAACACTAGTGTAGAATTGATTTAGAATCACTAAATAGGGTTTATATAGAGTTTACCTGGTTCCTTTAATTTAGTTATTTTTCCTTGCAATAAACAGCTAAATAAATGGACAAAATATATTTAAAAAAATTTAAAAAAGAAGAAAAAAGTGTTGCTAATGGGGCTATCAATAGGGGCAGATACGGTGAGTTGTAGTTACTTCCCATGCACTTATCTCCCATAAATTAAAGACAAATATTATTTTTTCTTTAATACCATAGGTAACAGTTGAAAGTTGAGCGGGTCAAATTTAATTTGAGAACATGCAATACAATTTTTGTGTATTACATCATGCAGGGTCGTACACAAAATGTGAGACAGATAAATAGGATATACATATATAGGATATATGTATAATGTGTATATGTATAATTTAGCATTATATTTGTTGGATACATCCAAAAGTTTGAGGCTTCTGAGGTGGGAAGGGCCAAAATTCCCATTTTAAGTGGAATACAAACATTTGAAGTTTTCTTTTTTCTTTTTTTTTTATTAGCTGCTTTTCGTGACCAAAAACATAAGATTTATGCCTCTAATGCTTTAAAAAAAAGTGTACCCTATCCTTGGAAAGTGCCAAGTACTTCCACACATGGAGAGAAAGCATCTGCTCATGTTTCTTTTCACGTTTGGACTGCTCTCACATTCTGATTAGGTCATGCAGAGAGTAGTTTGAGATGTAGTCTGTTTTTTTGTTTGTTTGTTATTTTCAAAAAAAGAAAAATATAAAATTCTTGTGGTACACCTATTTTTATATTGTATCAATATATTACAATGAATGCAACTCGCAAAAGAGCTCCCTGTGTCATTGCAATTAACTGCATACACAATTCTCCTGAATGTAAACACAGAAAGCATCGCTGAACTTTATGATGTACACACTGGAGGGGGAAAAAATGGCGTTTTTTTCCAGGCCAAAAAACAGGTTGTACCCATGGAGACCATGATGAAGAAGAAGAGGCGAGAGAGACTGGCCCTAGGATAACAGAGATATGGACAAACAAGGAAGGTCACAGACCTACAGTAGTTAGACTGCCCTCTCCTGCTCAATACAGGCCACTGTTTAACCAACCGATCGCAGCCGTTATGAGGCCCATTAAACACACAGAGAATGAGTCATTGAGGACAGGCTGAGATAAACAAATCAAGGTCATTTATCTCTTAACCTGTCCAGAAGGCGGCTGTCTAGCTACTGCAGAGGGCAGCTTTTCCATTAGAGCTGCCAGAGAGCATGGTCTGATGGGATCACGGGGCAAACTGTGGGGAAACCTCTTATGACGGCCACAGAGTGCTGGTTCAGGGTGCATCAGCCCGGACGGTGGGGGACAGAAGTCTTTCTATGAGAAATGTTGTCCGCATAGAGTGGCCTTTTGGTGTTGTCCGCACAGGGGGATGGTGTTGTCCTGGCTCTGGCCTTCCATGTCCATGTCGAGAAGGTTTTTATGGACGACACCTGCTCCAGCGCTCACTCCGCTGTCACCCGAGCCCAGCGGACTGTCGCAGCTGCTACCTGGAGACGAACTGAGCGTCTGGGACAGAGATGATAGTTTCCAGGGGTCCGGACGTGCCCGAGCTGGGGTGGGTCGGGGGCGAGGAGCGAACTCAAGGGTTTTGGGACGCTCGAGTGTGCCTGTAGGGCTGTCTGGCTCTGGCACGGGGATGGGGATGGGAGGAGGAGGTTTGCGCCGATTGGCTGAGGGATAGACCATGGATGGGTCAGGCAGGCGTGGAATGTCAAGAGTTTCATGAGAACCTGGAGGAGAACATATGAACGACATGAAAGACTCTTCAAGTAAAATTAGAATTCACAAACAAGATATTTAACCATATGATTATATCATATTTTATCCAAAAATCAAGACATATGAAAGATTGTATTTTCTTACTGAGGTTTACATTTAACACCATTAAGATTTTTTGCACTCACTGTGACAACTATTTTCATAAAGCACATTTAAAAAATATATATTTAAAATGTCTTTACCTTAATGTGAAAATAAAACATGATTACATGATTTTAAAATTATATATTCAAATATTATATATAAAAATGTTATATATAATATAAATATTATATATAATATTACATATACTGAAATACAGCAAAAAGCAAAAGCAGAAAAACTATAGAAAACTATACAAAAAACTAAAAGAAAAACTATATTAATAACAATATGAGAATCAATACTGAGAATAATGGTAATTGCAAAAAAGGAAGAAAAAAAACTAATTCTCATTACTCTAATATGAAACAAATCATGCATTATTTTAAATATTTTAAACATCTACATTACGTTAGATAAATATATATATATATATACAGCAATAAAATACTGTATTACATTAATGGCAATCACTACTGAGCATACAAAAATACAAAAAGCTAGGACAAATATTACTCGTTATGTTATATAAAAGTTATATTTTAAGAAACATATTATAAATAATAATAATAATAATAATCTTATTGATCTTCGTGAGAAACACTATTAAGATTAATGGGAATTACAAAAAAAGTTAAATTAAATCCTAGTGGTTCTAAAATATTGTCTTTTATGTTGTTGAGACATTTACTAAATGACCTTTAAAAGCAGAGCAAAAATAAATAAATAAATATATTTTACTTTTTTTTTTTTGTAAAGTACTTACACATCATGGAAAAATGACAGTTAAATATGGAATCATGCAAGTTACGATTAAATATAAGATTATGATAAGATATGAATGTAAATGTTTCAACAGAGATTCACCCAATACCAAATAGCATTTCAAGTCAAATGTTGTACCTGTATATGGTGTAATGGTTGGGGCTTGTGCGGGTGGGAAGGGCATACTCCCATCAGAGGGGGTGCGCCGATGCCCCACGACCGTCTGCGCTCGAGGACGGATGGCCCCATCAGAGGGCGTGCGGCGGTGCCCGCGGTTTAATGCCATAGCTGCAGAGACATGGGTGGGTGTGAGGGACTGATTGGGCTCTCGTTTGAAGCTCTCCGCCCTCAGGTCCAGCAGAGGGTTTAATGACAGCGCGGGAGAGACCACCAAGTGAGCACTACTAGGGGTCGGGGCAAAGTCATCAGGATCAGAGGGCAACAGGGACTTGGTGGAGTTGCAGTCAGAGAGGGAGGACAAAGAGAGGACGGTAACGGAAGGAGACGGGTCCATGCTGGGCAGGGTGGAGTCCTGATGGCGGTTGTGGGACAGGGAGAGTGACAGTGTGCGGCTGGGTGGAGAGGTGCTGCGTCTGAATCGGCCCGTGTGCTGGAACAAACCCTCCTTCTTCTTCCTCTGCTCCTCTCGCAGGTCCTGCTCATCTTGACTCATCTGAACACACATGAATGAATAACATCACATTGTTCAACAATAAGGTCAAATAATAATATAATATATAGCAATAAATATAAAAGACTAAATGAGAATTACTACAAAAAAATCAAAAGAACACATTTTAGTAGTGTGAAAAATATTTTCTTAGTGCAAAATACATATTCTATTTTATTTAGCAGTGAAATGTGAGCTGAACATGTTTTTTTTGTAACATTCACTTAAAATAAATCTCATTATTTTAAAGAAAGAAAATATGAAAGTATTAGTAGTATATAAAAATGTAATTACTCACATATGATAGCCCAAATAATTCAAATTATTTAATAGTTACTTAACGGTTATACTTTTTGTGAAACTATTATTTATTTAAATATTAAATGACAAATATTAATTCACTTAAGTATTACAAGTAAATGTTAAATGTATCTTACTATTATAATAACAATAAATTATGCATAATTACATGCAAGTAACCCTAAGCCAAACCCTAACCATATAGTAAGTACATGTAGTTAATTAATACTCAGTACTGTAACAAGGACACCTTAAAGGGATAGTTCACCCAAAAATGAAAATTATTTTATTAATTACTCACCCTCATGCTGTTCCAAACCCGTAAGACCTTCGTTCATCTTCGGAACACAAATTAAGATATTTTTGATGAAATCCGAGAGCTCTCTGACCCTCCATAGAGAGCAATGCAACTGAAATGTTCCCGGACCCAGAAAGGTAGTAAGGACATCGGTAAAACAGTCCATGTGACATCAGTGGTTCAACCGCTATTTTACGAAGCTATGAGAATACTTTTTGTGCGCAAAGAAAACAAAAATAACGACTTTATTCAACAATTCTTCTCCTACAAATCGTCTTCCGCCATTATCGAGAGTACCTCACGTAAACAACGCATGCGCGTGCTGCTGCTGACGTAGAAAACGCGATAATGGCGGAAGATGATTTGGAGGAGAAGAGTTGTTAAATAAAATCTTTTTTTTTTTTTTGCACACAAAAAGTATTCTCGTAGCTTTGTAAAATTGCGGTTGAACCACTGATGTCACATGTACTATTTAAACGATGTCCTTACTACCTTTCTGGCTCTGGGAACATTTCAGTTGCATTGCTCTCTATGGGGGGTTAGAAAGCTCTTGGATTTCATTAAAAATATCTTAATTTGAGTTCCGAAGATGAACGAAGGTCTTACGGTTTTGGAACAACATGAGGGTGAGTAATTAATTATTAACAGAATTTTCATTTTTGGGTGAACTATCCCTTTAAAATAAAGTGTAACTGTTAAATGTATAATAATTACAAAGTAATAATCAATATTTGTGGTCTTGCTTATGATAATACATTCATTAACAATGTACTGAAAAAACACTACTCAACCCTCCTATTAAGCCTCTTTTCTTTTGTTCCTTACTTTTCTTTTCCACTTTCCCAGTCTCTCATAATGTGTACCTGCTGTCGTCCCAGCTGGAAGATGTCAGAGCCCAGGCCCACAGCGGCCAGTATGGAGGCACAGCCCAGCAGCAGCAGGTCACTCTTTTTCCTCTGGCTGCAGCGCCGAACTGAATCCTGTGAGCCTGTTCCCGGCCCTACACCCGCTGACCCTAAACCCACCTCCTCCATTGCTCCATTACTGCCCAGCTCAGGAGCCAGACGTCCTGGGGAGCTGTCATCAAACTCACAGTGCTCCTCTACACAGAAGATAAGGGTAGTGAATTAATCATGAATAAAGAGAAACAATTTCAGTTGATATCTGTTTGATGTACTGTGTTGGGTCATAATGTTCAAATCAGAGGCAGGTTCATTATATGTCTATAAGCAGAATAGGACTCAGACTCACCCATTTCATTTAGGCTTGAGAATCCAGCTGTCATAGGAGCATGTTTTGGGGACTTCCCCAGATTTGGAGCGCTGGAGGACAACACCTTACCCTCCCCAAGTGACTTTAACCTAACAAAAAGGGGAGCAGCTTGATTACATTTAAATTAAAAATCAAATGTAGTTATACAAATTGTATAATATAAATTAAACCTGTTATACTGTGTAATGTCAACACTTTTTGCAACTTTTTTCAATATTGGGATAATACTGTATACTGTGATAAATGCTTTGGCAGTTATCACAACATGAAAATGTCATACTGTCACATGCCATATATATATATATATATATATATATATACATATATATATATATTTACTGTATATATATTCTCCCTAGAGTCATTAAGAAAATGTATACAAAATTTTGGCACAAAAACATTAATATAACAATAATAATAAACAATTAAAAAGTATTATAAGTGGACTTCTACATCAAATAAATAAATAAATTAAGTAAATAAATACAAAAATAACTAGTTACATAAATAAAAAGAAAAAGAAATACAACTCCTTTAAAGGTATATTTTTTTTGGTCTACCTGTCCTCTCCACCGACTCTCTCGCGCTGATGTGTGGAGCTGGGCCCCCATGTTCGGCCCTTCTTCTTGGTCCCTAGGTCTTCTTTCTTACACACTGCCGTCCGGCCCCACGTCTTCCTTCCATCACTGGGCGTCACTAGACCACACAGCAATACAAACACATTTCAGAAAATATTCAATTTATCTTTGTTTTGCATACTACATATTGCTACCTAACACAGCATAAAGTATGGATTGCATAGAAACACAAGTATGTAAGCTAAGACAGTCTCAATGCACTTCACAGACACATTCAACTCTTTTAAGTGGTATTGATTCTTGGCACACAGCAATGCAGGCGTACTTCAATATGTAATAAGCTACTCCAGCAATGTACTCTGGTCCTTATTTATTCTCCTATATAAAACCCAAACATTCACACATTGACTTACGGCGTATGGCTCTGAGGCGAGGAATGACCCCTGGGCTGGCTGGAGGAGTTGTGCTTTCACTACCCTGACCTTTCCTCTTGTCCACGCTGGGTGACGCTTGCACCGTGATCTTATGTTCAAAACCTAAAACAGACAGATGCTGTCAGGGACTTACAGAATAGGATTCTACATAGAATTAAATTGACTTTAAGGGTATATTGGCTGGACTCTTCAGATTTGTATGATAAAACATTTTACTGGACAATAACACAAATTTTGATTAGGGGGGAAAAAAATTCCTTTTATTATAAATGTACATAATGCAATGCTGGTCAAAAGTTTAGAATAATTAAAAGTATACTAAAGAAGTCTCTTATGCTCAGCAAGGCTCCAATTGTTTGATTAAAATAAAGTAGAACCAGCAATGTTGTGAAATATTATTATAATTCAAAATAACTGTTTTCTATTGAAATATATTTTATGATGTAATTTACTCCTGTGATGCAAAGCTGAGTTACTCCAGTCTTAAGTGTCACATGATCCTTCAGAAATCATTCTAATATGCTGATTTGGCACTCAATTATTAACAGTTATTACTGGTTCTTAATTATTAATAATGGTTCTAATTATTATCAAAAAAGCAGCATTTATTTGAAATAAAAGCTTTTGTAACATTAAATGTCTTTACTGTCACTTTTGATCAATTAAATGCATCCTTGCAGAATTAAGGCATTGATTGATTAGTTTCCACAAAATGCTGGGCAGCAGATACAATAAAAATGTTTCTTGAGCAGCAAATCAGCTTATCAGAATGATTTCTGAAGGATCACGAGCTGCTGAAAACTCAGCTTTGCCGTCGCAGGAATAAATTACATCATAAAATATATTAAAATAGACAACAGCTGTTCTAAATAGTATTGCAATTTTACAATATATCTACTTTGACTGTATTCAGATCGCACCACAAACATATAAATGCAGCCTCAAAAGAACAGCATTAAACAATGGTAATTCTTCCAAACTTTTGACCGCTAGTGTATGTTCCCGTTCCACCCACCAGATGGCAGACTGATGCAGTTGCTGTCCCTGCCAAGTTTGAGCAGTCTGCTCTTTTTGAAGTGGCCTTTGCGTTTTTTCACATGTGGTTTCTCTTGATACATCTGATGGATGATGATGTTGAGCTCTCTCTCCACAATGTCGATCTCTCTCTCGGCTAACTCCTGCTCACGCCTCCTCAGATGCTCCTCTTGCTCCCTCTGCTCCTCGGCTGCCCGCGCCAGAGCTTCCTCCCAGGATCGCAACTCCTAATGAACAGGCGATTATTTAGACCACTAATCCACTAAGCCTACAAGTTATTGCTTATAATATTGTTGCTTGTGTAATTTCCCTAAGCGTAGCGGATTAGATTTTCCCACGCATTAGGCTCTCTTTGCCGCCTGTTGCCAGAGTTGGAAAGTAACGAATTACATTTACTCGCGTTACTGTAATTGAGTAGTTTTTTGTGTACTTCTACTTTTTAAAGTAATTTTTTTAAATCTGTAATTTTACTAGGGATGTAACGATTCACTCAACTCACGATTCGATTCGATTCACGATTATTATTAAATTTTTTAAAGAAAATTAGATTTAAGACAAATTATAACTTAAATGTGTCCTTTTATTATTGCTTGGACAAAATGCTGCACATTTCTTTGTGAAATCGAAATTGTAGCATTTCCCTTTAAATGTTAATGAGCTCTGCTGACCCCGCCCCTCTCTTCCCAGCTGCTCTCAGAGAGACTGCTTACTTTAGCCGCACTGATCGTGACACTTGCTAATTAGCACATTATTTGGAAAGGCGATTTGCAAAGATTCATTACAAAACATTATACTCACTTCTTCTGTAGATGAGGCTGGATCATGAATGATTCGCGCGAACATAGACGCATTTTTAGGCAGATCGAGGGAGCATTGCCTTCAGAAACAAACGAAATCCACTGCGAGTTCAGTGGCTCAGATGTCGGGAGTAAATGACAACTGCTATGTTCATTATTACATCCAACAACAAAACACCTCAATCGCTTAGGAGTCA
>NW_015623500.1:51759-61674 GCF_001515625.1 Sinocyclocheilus rhinocerous | reverse complement strand
TCACACAGACAGGCATCTGAGATCGGCTCGATTTGAGAAAGGGGTAAAGATTTTAGTAGATTAACAAAAAACCACTGGGTGGATTTTTTATCATTTTAGGGTGGTTGTGTACACACACTGCCAACACACATTTCAGTTCAAACAACTTGTAAAAGTACATGTAGCATCCTATGACCCCTTTAAGTAAAATTTCATTAATGTAATGGTACTTTTACTTGAGTAGAATATTTTCGTACTCTTTCCACCTCTGCCTGTTGTATATCGGTTCACAATAATTGTGTGTAAACATACATTGTAGTCTTAACCACCTAATCTGTATCTTTATTAGATCCTAAATTTATCAAATATATATCTGTAAATGTACAATACCATTTAAATGTTTGGAGTTAGTAAGTTTTTTTTTCAGCAACTTTTATTCAGCAAGGACACATTAAATTGATCAAAGGTGAGAGTAGAAACTTTCACATTGTTTAAAAAATGTCTTCAAATTTCAGATAAATGCTGTTCTTTTGAACTTTCTATTCATCAAAGAATACTGAGAAAAACAAAGCACAATTTCTACAAAAATATTACGCAATGTTTTCAATGCTGATAATAAGAACATTTTCTTGAGCACCAAATCAGCATTTTAGAATGATTTCTGAAAACATGAAAAAAAAAGTTTTATAATTACATTTTCAACAGTTAAAGTTGTCATAATATTTTGAAAATATTACTGTTATGACTGTATTTTGATCAAATAAATGGAGCCTTTGCTGAAAATAAGAGAAAACATTAAAACATCCAACCAACCCCAAACTTTAAACTTGATAAAACAACAATTATTTATTTTATTCTTTTTAAATAAAAAAAATTATAATTTAAAATGATAATTTGGTATTGGTTGCTAATTGACAGTACAGAAATAAAGCAAAAATAAAAAATACTGTATTATTACTGTACTGTATTTTATTTAAAAATTAAAAAAATGTTTAAAACCTAAATTTACAAGACTTCAATGAGACTGAGTATATTAAAATAAATTATAATATTATTTATATGGTTAAATGTGTAAATTATATGGGATTATTAGGGGTGGTCCGATTGATCGGCTACCGATCACTATCGGCCGATAATCGCTTTGGGCGAGCTGTCTGCACGGTGCACAGTTGACACAGGAATTGTCACTTGCACAATCGAGGCAGTGTCACATCGTCACTAAAGTTTATAAATTGCATTACTTTTTAATTCTTGCCAGTGTTTAACCATTCAGCGCTCGCACGCTCTCCTGGAGACAGTGCGCTCATGCACACTCGCAGCGCACACACATAATGCCAGGTTCACATTACTCCGTTTGCAGTGCGTATGTGGTGCGTATTTTTTCCACGCTCATGTTAACGGATTAATAAAGCGAGCACACTGCAGACGGTTGCGGTCCGGCAGTGCGTTCCAGGAGCGGTGCGTCTACAGCAGTGCAGAGATCGTTTCCAGACCGAGTCTATTGCTGCAACCTGATATATTGCACTGAAAAGATTTCAGAAGTTCACCACTTGCCACTCGTACTTTCTCCTTGAGTTGTATTAAATATAAAACAAACATCAGTTTATGGTCCTAACCTTCTCTTTTGCTCGCAATTCATCAAACATCTGCTGGATCTCCAGCCTCCAGTCTTCCTGCAGGGAATGGAAAGACTCGAGCGGCATCTGAAACATGGCTGATTGCTCAATGTCCACCAGCCTTTTCAAGATACTTCCAAAAGAAGGACGTCCATGTGGGTTAGGACACCAACACTCTACATAGAGAGAGAGAGAGACATAAATAATGATGCTATGAAATAAAGAGTGGATATCTCAAAGGTCAGTGTTTCATGTGGTTCAACCATAACTGTTCTTACCTCCCAGCAGCTGTGCAAAGGCCTCAGGGCAGGTGGAGGGGATGGGAAGGGTCAACTTGTTCATGGCAACTCCATAGGCCACAGCCAAAGCATCGATTTCACGGTATGGCACCTCACCAGTCAGCAGCTCCCAGAGTAACACTCCAAAACTGACACGAAAAAGACTATAATCAGCCACAAAACCTCTAGTTAGGCCGCAAAAGATAGTCCAGAGGAGGATGGAAGCTCACCTCCACACATCGCTGCTTTTGGAGAACAGGGACAGCTTGATGACCTCGGGAGCCATCCAGGCATACGTGCCCGCTGCACTCATCTTCGTGGTGCGATGCCATTCCCGAGCAAGCCCAAAGTCTGTGATCTTCAGAGTCTTCCCGCTCAGGTCGTCTCTCTCCACAGGCTCCAGAATCAGAACTGAGGGAGGAGTGAAATGAAGAACAGAGAAACATGAAACCAAAGTAGGTTGGAGATAAATGGAGCGAATTTTGGCTCTTTGTTGATATTCCTGAATAATGAATAGAGGAAACAATACCAACTTCTTCATGTAATATCCAGTAATTAGTCTCGGTGGTGCTCATTAGAAGTCAAACCAGATTATTTGGCACGCAGAAGCTTTACACAAAGATGGCAAACAATATCCTTGATTTGCACTTAAGATAAAACTCAAGTGCAAACATGTGTAACACACGTTTGAGTCATATGACAATGACACAATGTGAGAACCACTTATGTACACAAAAACAAAACTGCATCTACAGATCATCTTAGATCAGAAATATCAAATTCATTTTAGCCTTTATAATATTAACTCTTGCTTTTTCTTTTCCACATTCCCATTCTCATATTGTTTTGCATATACAAATTCCTTTTGAAAAACTTATTCGCAACTCATTTTACTCTTCCATCTGTGACGTATTTCTAAATGAAACCGGATGTTTAACGGGAACAAAAAAATCTAGGGCAGGATTTGATGCATCAACTGAATCATAAAAAGTGACAGTACTACACTATAATGGAGTTAAATTGGACTGCTATCCTCTTGAAACACCATTGGTACCTATTTTTTTTTTTTAAAAAAAGCTTTGAAAATGCTTTTAAAGAGGTCACAATTCATGAGTTCATGCTTGATGTAAACATCAGCACGTTGTGAAATACACGTTGGCCAGAAGCGATGGTTTATAGTTAAAAATGTTTAAAATATGTGTACTTTTCTTACATAAAGCTATCATTTCATATCAGAAGACATCAATTCATGCCATAGAGATGGATTAGATTACTAAAAATCATTTTTTTTCTCCATCTAATTAAAGTCATACACATTTTGCGCAGCGTGAGAGTCAGTCAATTATAAGTGTATTACATTTTTAGGTGGAGTAACCCTTTAAAGGCCATTCGTCCATTCAAACTCTATGGTAAATCGCTACTAATTAATGTCACTTGGAAGAAACTAGCCAAATTATGCAGAAATTATTCATGTCCTAAAAACCCCTGAACAAAACAGGTAAAACTAGTGCAACCCAGATAAATTAAATATGACCCTGGACCACAAAATCAGTCATAAGGGTCGATTTTTTGAGGGTGCAAAGAAATCAAAATATTGAGAAAATTGCCTTTAAAGTTGTCCAAATTAAGTTCTTAGCAATGCATATTACTAATCAAAAATTAAGTTTTGATATATTTATGGTAGGAAATTTACAAAATATCTTCATGGAACATGATCTTTACTTAATATCTTAATGATTTTTGGCATAAATAAAAAAAATTATAATTTTGACCCATACAATGTATTGTTGGCTATTGCTACAAATATACCCATGATATTTATGACTGGTTTTGTGGTCCAGGGTCACAAATACAGTTTACATTTGTTATTGTGTTAGGTAGCCACCTGATGACGAATATAAAATTTGGATTCTGAAGCAAAAACAGTTGATAATCTGTCCTAAAACGCTACCTAAATAGCTATTTGGCTTTTGTTAATCTTATCCAATGTCCCACGTGGCCCTCATTATGTCACTCAAAAGAAAATAAGTTGTTTCAAAGGTGGACCTAGTTGCTACATTTTGACGAAAGCAGATAAATATTTTTTGTCTTTGGAATAATGAACTGTACACACCATTCAAAAAGTCTCTTATGTTCACCAAGCAGTTAAACAGTAATATTGTGAAATATTATTACAGTTTAAAATACCTGTATATTTTAAAATGCAATTTATTCCTGTGATGGTAAAGCTGAATTTTCTGCAGTGATTACTCCAGTCTTCAGTGGAGATCCTTCAGAAATCATTCTAATATACTGATTTGGTGCTCAAGAAGCATTCTTATTATCAATGTTGAAAACAGTTGTGCTGCTTAATATATGACTTTACTATTACTTTTAATAAATGTAATGTGTCCTTGCTGAATGAAAGTATTAATTTCTTTCCAAAAACAAAAAGTAAATCTTACTGACCCCCAAACATTTGAACGGTAGTGTACATAAGGGAATAAATGCAATGTATTCCGGAATGGACTAATTTGAATCATTCACAATAATACCATGTATTAAGAAAGTAAACCGGGTCAATTTTGAATGACCAGACTCAGCAAAACGGAGACTTCTTGACTTTTAGAGCGAGTTGAAGCTCTATCAAATATTTATCAGCCAGTAGCAGGTATGCAGGCAACACAGAGCACCAAAGAGAAACAAGATCTATTACACACACACACACACACACACACACACACACACGCACGCTCTCTCTTTCACGTAATTGAGGTAAAGTGCAAACTCATCTATACACAACGCAAATTTACCTTTACAACACAAGCGAGACACATGACAAGCTTTAACCTATACTCATAACAGGCACCAGTAAACAGCATGTGGCCAACAGGTTCAATATTTCACAGAAGTGGCATTGAAGGACAGAATGATCCTGGCATTGTTATTCATTGAATTCAGATCTATGTTTACTGAAACTATCAAGATCCACACACTTAGTTTATTAGAACAAGAATTATAGAAGTCAATAGGTACATAAGACAAAAAAAGGTTGGGAAACACTAGTCACGCCACATGAGATTATACAGTTGCCATAAAGACTTAAAAGAGCTCAACTAGTCTAGTTCACATTTACAAACATGAGTCACACCGGTTAGAATAAATCATTAATACAATGTGAACTATAGCTTTCTTTACAGTACTATATGTCATATGTGTGTGCGTAATATTACATTTATATATAAATATGTGAGTGTGTACTGTATGAGAGAGTGATGCTAGTCTGTGGTGCCCTGTTCTTTCCCTCCTCCCTGTATTTCCTGCTGTTTTTCCTTGTGCGGGCAGGCTATGGAAATGTTTGGAGTGTCAATAGTCAGCTGGACTGGTTTGAGTGGGGTGGGGACGGGTGGAGTGCAGCCTGCTCTTCCATTATCACCACACATATGCAAACGGGAGCAGAGAGAGAGAGAGGGACAGGAAGAGAACACAACTGAGTTTCTGTTTGACCAACACATCACAAGCTCAGGTTGAACAGGTGGAACCTTTCTCTCTTTCCCTCCAGATTATTACATTCATCAGATAGACTAATACATTATAAACTGCTGTGTCACTTTATACAATATAATAATATATTAATATTATATAATATGACATGCAGATCATTAGATAACTAGATGCACGTTATTTGTATAACTAGATGTTTTGTCAATGAAAAGAAATTATGATCATTTATTATAATGATCCTACTTACGTTTTTATTAAATAACAAAGATTACATTTAGCATTGCCTATATGCATTTACAATATATAGATAACAGAATATGAGACAGACACATGACAGACAGACAGACAGACAGACAGACAGATAGATAGATAGATAGATAGATAGATAGATAGACAGATAGATAGATTAGATAGATAGATACATAGATAGATAGATAGATAGATAGATTGCCCTATATGGAAGCCAGGGGTGTAAATAAAACCAAACTGTCTTTTAAAATAAAAATTGAAAAATAGAAGTGAAAACAATTAGTTCACATTTTTTAGAGATGTATTAACTGATCAATTCCTGCAATATTAGATGAAAAGATGACAAAATATAGCAAAAACACTGGATTTGAATGATCACTATTATTATACAATAGAAGGTTGAGTCAAGTTTACTGACAAGACAAGACTTTGTGTGTGTGTGTGTGTGTGAGATCTGATAATCATATTGGCTAAATGACTGATCTGTGTAAGTTATTTACCTGCTCAAGACTGAAAGAAAACTATTCTAAATACAATTTTTCTGTCACACTTTACAGTAAGGTTCCATTTAAATTAGTTAACAACATTAGAAAACAAGAACTACCAATGAAAAAAAAAACGTTAAAGAACTTATTAATCTCAACATTTACTAACACATTATCAAAATCAAAATTGTTTACTAATACATTATCAAAATAAAATCACATCTGTTCATATTATTTAATGGACCTGAGCTAACATCAACTAACAATGAACATGTATTTTTATTAACTAACGTTAACAAAGATCAATAAATACTGTAACAATTGCAACAACTAAAACAGATTTTTATTAATTAATGCATTATTCAATGGTAACTAATGGGACCTTATTGTAAAGTGTTACCAATATGTTTTAGTGAACTTGTTAAGCTATAATTTGATCTTTACCTGTGTGCATTTGTGTGAGTATGTGTTTCTGCCTCTGGTGTGACGTGAGATTAGGAGAATAGGAGATGGCTGCTCACAATATTAATAAGGCATTGATATATGCCTGTCTTAGTGGCCATATCACCCTGAGGGACAGTTGCCACCAGAGGGTTATGAGGGGGTGAATGTGTGTGTGCATGTCACAGAGAAAGAATATATAGATTGTGTGAATATATGTGTGGAGAGAGAGGGTGTTCATGGGAGTGAATAAAGAGGCACAAAACACATTCGTTGAACATGTCTGAGGTTGAATAAGCGAGGGTGTGTCAGTGATGGTAAATGTGTGTGTGTGTGTGTGTGTACGCTGCATATACGTGCATGTTTGTTCCAATTAACTTCTGTTGTGGTTCTTCACTAAAGGCTACTGCCGGACATTCAGGGCATGCATGAAAGTGTATGTTTATGTGTTGGGATGATATATAAGAGGACAGTCACACAGGTTTTACAACTCGTAACTGTCTAACATCAAACACTCTCAAACCAACCACCGTATATGCACAGGACATCAACCATAACTCCCATTCATAACATTGATATTTACACTTTATTCACAGTCTGTGTATCAAATTAATTAACCTGATAATGACTGATCATTCACAACATCATTTAATAATTTGTGGTTAAACCACTAAAATGTACATGAGAAATAAGATACTATGGATGGTTTTTTGAGATAATTGTCATATTTAGTGGTTATATACTGTATACAGTATATATTGAGAGAGAGAGAGAGAGAGAGAGAGAGAGAGAGAGAGATCCCTTAACATAAATATTCTGTCTTTCAAAGAATTACTCACTCTGGACCCCAGTTGGCATAAAATACAACTTAATTAGCATTTCCTTTATATAGATCTTCATTTGCAGCTACTTTAAACTAAGCCTGATGATGATAAAGTGCAGTATGGTGTCAGGGCACAAACATCGGTCATGCTGCAACCCATGTTTAACTGTTTGTCATTACAACAAGCAATTTGACCCTTGACCCTTCATGATCCGATTGGAGACTAGACCATTTGTCTCTTCGACAATCCATGAGAACGGCACATCATCCAGTCTTCACACAGCAGTTTAAAGTCAAGAGGGTGATAAAATATTTGAACAGTCATGATTTATAATTAAGCAATAAAGAAGTCGTGTTATTGTGCTAATAGCTTTTACTATCGCTTTTTGTAATATCTGGTAAATCACATAAGCGTGGCACAGTCCTAAACTTTGCCTGATTTGTCAGGCGCACAATCCAAGAAAGAGACAAGCTGTCTCTGAAACACATTCTCTCACCCACACAGTGCTGTCCTCTTTGTCTCCCTATGGCTCACTGAAAAGGTCTGTGTCTCAATCCCTCGCCGAGTCGCCCACTCTTCCATATCTTCTAATCTGAAAGCACGAATTCCCCCTCAGTGCCATATATAGTGCACACTCAGTAGGGAGCACGAAGGGTGAAATGAAACTGTCCCTGAAGGCAGGAACAGCTGGTACTGTGGCTGAGTCAGGTCCCTTGTTCCCCCCGCCTCCCACCCCCCGATTTTACCTACTGCTTCAGCCCAGGTACACTACATTACACTGCTGAGAGAGAGATTTTTTACAGTCCCACATGCTGACATAGCAGTTTGAATCCTTCATTTTGTATTTCTCAGGGGTTCCTATTTTCAGGCCTGCATCTATAGAGAAAAGGGGTAGGCAATGTATCAGATATTTGCAATGGTTTTACTGGTGATGTAAAACACAGCAACATTGTGACTATTACAATCAGGCATTCTTGTGCTTTTTTATCTGGCTATTAAAGGGATAGTTCAGCCAACTAACTACTCACCCTCATGTCGTTCCAAACCAGTAAGACTTTCGTTCATCTTTGGAACACAAATTAAGATATTTCCGATGAAATCTGAGAGCTTTCAGACCCTGCATAGACAACAATGCAACTGACAAGGCCCAGAAAGGTAGTAAGGACATTGTTAAAATAGTCCATGTGACATCAGTGGTTCAACAGTAATTTTATGAAGCTACGAGAATACTTCTTGTGCGCAAAAAAATTAAATAAATAAAAATAAATTTATTCAACAATTTCTTCTCTTCTGTGTCAGTCTTGTGGCATTTTAAATCAAAATGTTATAGTATTGTATGTAGTAAAATATATGCATTACTAGTGCTGGGCGGTATGACCAAAAATGTATATCACGGTATTTTTCAAAATTATACCGGTTTCACGGTACATGACCATATTTAATTTTTTTAAAAAGGGTGTTAACCGTATTTTCTACTGATTGAGAGAGGAAATACTGCAGTGTATTGACTTAGAATGCCCTATTTTACTGTCACGATGAGTGAATATTGTCAAAAAATACCACACTAAATAGTGACTAAACACGACCCCTTTTAATACATGTTAACCAGGAGTCACTCTCATTTATAATCACGGCATCGTCTGATAAAATCAACATACATCTACTAGTGGTTCAACGGATCACAAATCTCACAGTTCGGATCACATTACGGTTTTTGACCCACGGATCGGATCATTTTAAAACATCAACAAACTAAAAAGTGCATGTGATATTAACTACGCTCATATTTATAATTCCAAACAATCAGTAAGCGACAGGTGCTAGGAAACGCTGTTTTGTACTCATTTATTGATGAGTCGGCTGCGGTGCGGCCAACTGAATGTGCTGCTTCTCTGCCGCTCACTGCACAGAACAGACGCCGAGAGAGGTGACACTTCTCCGGGAAAGTCAGACCTCGCGTTCGCGGGACAGCACTGGCGAAATCTTCCAACTGAACCATAGCTAAGGTTTATCCAAAAAAGTCGCTAGGTTTGTCAGTATGAATATTCTATGGAAAAAAAGTCACTAAAAGGGTCTGAAAGTTGTTAAATCTAGTGCTAAAGCCGCGCTCGTGTGTGTGAGACGTGGGAGCTGATGGCAAGGGGCGGTGGATATTTGTGGCGGTCAATGTGGATATTGTGGATGAGTTCTTCTGTGTCATCACGTTCTATTAGTTCTACAGCTTAAATTTCGGAACTTTCACGCTTAGTAACACATACAGCTGTTCCCTCACCACAGTGCAACAGTGAAAAGGGACCCCTTTCAAACAGTGTCGCATTCCCAACGTTGTTTAAGCGACATACACCGGTATTGCGGTATTTTAAAAATTCATATCATAACAAAAATAAACACCGGTATTCAGTATGAACCAGTATACCGCCCAGCACTAGTCTGAGCCATTTTTGAGATGACTAGATTAGAGATCGACCGATATATCGATTTACCGATATTTTTCCCGATATGTAAGCATTTTACCATAATCGGATATCGGTTTTGTAATATCGGATTCACCGATAAACGC
>NW_015623500.1:9071-51427 GCF_001515625.1 Sinocyclocheilus rhinocerous | reverse complement strand
GGTATGAACCGATATACCACCCAACACTAAAAGATTGTATTACTGTACTGAGTAAAAAAATAATTGCAATGCTGAAAAAGCATTTTCAGTGACAATGTTTGGATTTGAAATCAAAATAATGGATAAATGTTGTGTTTGTGGTAAATAGCCACGGATCAGTAGCGGACTCCTGTGTGAAAGCTGCTTCTCCTCTCACAAGAGTCACCCAAGAGGGGAATTCCCCCCCATTTTCAAAAATGAAATTCAGGCCCTGAATAAATTTCTAAAAATCCTGATTGGAGTATCACTTAGTGCTGGGCAGTATGACCAAATATTTATATCACGGTATTTTTCAAAATTATACCGGTTTCACGGTACATGACGGTATTTTTTTTTCATGCATGACCGGGTGTTAACCATATTTTCTACTGATTGAGAGAGGAAATACTGCAGTATATTGACTTAGAATGCCCTATTTTACTGTCATGATGAGTGAATATTGTCAAAAAATACCACACTAAATAGTGACTAAACACGACCCCTTTTAATACATGTTAACCAGGAGTCACTCTCATTTATAATCGCGGCATCGTCTGATAAAATCAACATGCATCTACACTAAAGAGCGGCTATGCGGTTGTTTTGGCTATATTACTTTTTTGTCTCATGCAGCGCACTGCCTGCGTCTGAGTAACAAACTAAAAAAAACAACAAACAAAAAAGTGCATGTGATATTAACAGACGAACTACGCTCATATTTATAATTCCAAACAATCAGTAAGCGACAGGTGCTAGGAAATGCTGTTTTGTACTCATTTATTGACGAGTCGGCTTCTCTGTCGCTCACTGCACAGAACAGACGCCGAGAGAGGTGACACTTCTCCGGGAAAGTCAGACCTCATGTTCGCGGGACAGCACTGGCGAAATCTTCCAACTGAACCATAGCTACGGTTTATCCAAAAAAGTTGCTAGGTTTGTCAGTATGAATATTCTATGGGAAAAAGCAGCTAAATGGGTCTGAAAGTTGCTAAATCTAGTGCTGAAGTCGCACTTGTGAGACGCGGGAGCTGATGGCAGGGGGCGGTGGATATTTGTGGCGGTCAATGTGGATATTGTGGATGAGTTCTTCTGTGTCATCATGTTCTATTAGTTCTACAGCTTCAGTTTCGGAACTTTCATGCTTAGTAACACATACAGCTGTTCCCTCACCACAGTGCAACAGTGAAAAGGGACCCCTTTCAAACAGTGTCGCGTTCCGAACGTTGTTTAAACGACATACACCGGTATTGCGGTATTCTAAAAATTCATATCATAACAAAAATAAACACCGGTATTCGGTATGAACCGGTATACCGCCCAGCACTATGCATTACCATGTTGTTATATTGCTGAATAACAATGAAAATTTATAAATATTCTTCCTTGTGTTTATTATGTGAAAAGTGTGTAGAAAATATTGAACATTTTAACTAGATTCAGTGTTTTAATTTTCACATTAAACATTTGAATCTGCTTGACTACAACGGCTGTTTGGTTGCAATTATGGATTTTATTATTTAAAAAAGAAACATTACTCCACATCACTTTCAGACATCAAATGTCATTAAAAGGTATAAAAGGTACTATATCACCCACCCCAATACAGAAGGTCTACATACTCAGCTTTGAAAATATATCTCCTGAAAACATATATATATTTCTGGACTGATAGCTTTCTTATATAGTTGGTTTCAGCATATTAGCATACAGCCATCAAAGCAGAATTTCACTGAAAAGGTTATTGACTAAGAGCGCTGTTGGCAAGCATGGCTGTGGACCAATCAGCAGAGGCATGACTAAGCTAGGCGGGGATTGTTTGGACCAATCAGTGAGTGTGGCCCCCTTCTCCTCCCCATCCTCAGCAGTCTCCGGGAGACTGTGTTTCCTTACTGTGCCCTACAGACAGTCCCTCTCATCCCCCTCTCTCTCTCTCTCGTTCTCTCCATCTCTCTCTCGCCCTGCCTACCTCCCTCCATTCCTGTATGAATCAGATTCCAGCTGTCACCTGCCGAGGCATCCATTCTTACACTCAACTAAAGGGGGAAAGAGAAAGAGAGATGGATGATGATGGGAATGGTTGAACAGAGTATAAAGGAAAGAAGCAAGGACAAGAGGAATTGGGGCATATCATCAGTGTGTGTGTTTGTATAAGTATTTGTATTTTTGTGCTTGTGGCTTTGTGTGCTTTATATGTGGGAGTGCTAAACATAGGGAGTGGCGTGGATATTTCAGGCAGCAAGCGGCATTAGAATAAGGCAGCAAAAGAAAGAAAAGGGAGAGGTGGAAATATATAAATACTAAAGGACTAAAGAAGAGCTATATATGGAAGTCTGTTTGGGCTTTATAGTGTCTAATGAGACACTCATCATACTGATGGTCCCCATTCATTTCATAAAGCCATGTTTAAAGTGCTCTTTTGCAGTAGCTTCAATGTATTTCATGTGGCTACTTTGTATCTTTCATACACAACTGTAGTCTGACATGAAAAGCTCCAGATCACAGCCAAATCTTAAAATTAGAGATCATAAATACAGTCAGGGTGGAGAATAATCTCTACTATGAATCCGAAACATACCACATAACCAGTGTAGGCTGATTCCTGAACGAATAACTCAAATGAATTGGTCCTTTTTTGTAAATCAGAAACATAAAATGTAACCAATGTAGTCTGATTCCCAAACTAATGACTCTAATGAGTTGTTTTTTTTTGTGTGAAAAAACAAAACAAAAGAAACAAAGAAACAAATGAGCAAAAACATACAGAGCAAGTAGTTTTGTTTGATTCCTGAATAAAGGAGTTGGTTCTTTTTAGTGAATCAGTACCATACAACACAACCAGTGTAGTCTGATTCCCAACAAATGACTCCAATACTTTTTTCTTTTTAGTGAAACAATTTTATGAATTAAATTAAAATTAAAGTAAATTAAATGATGTTGCCTCATTTACTGTTTTTTTTTTTTTTTTTTAGTTTTGTTTAATATATACCGTATTGACCCGAATATAAGACGATGTTTTTTTCTTGGAAATACATCTGAAAAAACGCGGTGGTCTTATATTCAGGGTCTATACTTTGACATGTCAATAATACACCCACAACAATAGGTGGCGCCAAATACGCATAAAACGAGTGCGCCATGAAATACGTAATGTAATGCGTGTTGTAAAGTTCGCGAGTAAAAACAAAAGAAGCAGAAAACCTTACAACTGCATGAGTCGTGACTGTCACCTTAGCCTGATGGCACCAAACTCCCTTTGTGATTTTAAAACGTAAGACAGTACCCAGATTTGAAGACTACAGTAAGATTTAACTTCTACTGTTAATAAGATTTTGGTAGGCTACTATTAGATGGATAGCCTAAATGTCCTAATTCAGATGGGCTACCTGTTTTTTTTTTATTTTTATGGTATATCAAAAAGTGTTTATTTTTTAAATGTGATTGTTGGTACATTTTACCAGTTTTTACCATACTTTCAAAACAAAAATTAAAATAGGAAAAATATGCAATATGAAAATAATTGAAGACAAAATGTGTTTTACTGAGAAAAAACAAGATTTGGTTTTTAAAAAGCCTTTTTCCAAAAGGTACATCTGGAAAAAGGGGGGTCGTCTTATAATCAGGGTCGTCTTATATTCGGGCCAATACGGTAGTTAAGGCCAATTATTAGACTGTATTTATGCCACTTCTACAAAGATGTCATTAAAACATCTGTCTATGCCGCTTTGTTAATGGAACTGTTAAAGAATCAGAATCACATTACTTCCTCATTCCCATCCCTAGCAAAGTGCTCACTAACACACGAGAAAGAAAGAAACTATAAATTTAAATGTGCAAAGGGTTTCAGTCTAGTAGAGTGTGTTTGGTTTTACAAAGACCTTGTGTCACTGATACCTTTGGTTGGCTGCAGAAGCAACACCAACGGCTCATTGAGCTTTAATCAGTTCCAGCACGGCACAATGTTGCCCTCCAGGAGAGATATTACAATGGTTTTGTACCCATATGATCTTCTGCATGGTGACTTTCAGACATTAGATGCTGCTGCTTTGTTGCCTGTGCTTTTAAAAAGTCCTTGAGGTTCCGCATTCTCGTTTAGAGTCAAATTTCTGCCTCTAATTCGAAGGTCAATATTAGATTGGCTATAATGTCAATAGATAACAGCGTAATTAGAACTTGTGCTGTACTGATGATGGCCTTGTTCTCTAGACATACATTGAATCTCTTTTAGTGACATTTGGAATGCAAACCACCAACCAGGAACTACATGAAAATTTGCCTGAATAGGGACAAGAGAACTGCAGTTGAACTCTAGAACAGAGCCATTCCTTCTTTTCCGCCGTTTAATCCTCTCCAAACTCTAGTGTTCAACTTTATTTTATCTTCACATATGAATAGTTTATTTCAGGTAAAACATAAGGAATTTGAATTGGTACTGACATTCTCTTCAGCCGTTGTAGCATTTAATGAGTTGTTGTAATAGGACACCAGTGCTGGTAACCGCACGGCCTCCCTCTCCCACAGGGTTAAATGTACCTGTGGACGCCAGCTTTTCCCTGTGTCAGCTGTGCTGCTGTCAGGCCTCTTTGAGGTAAATGTCACCTGAGGCACATGCAAAGAGACACATGACACAAGCGGCACCTGACAGTCAGCAAAGCACCTGCCTGCCAGAGCTACTCCACTTGTGTGTTGTCACACTTGCAAGGCACACTTTTTGTTTCTTAACTCTTCTTAAATAATTAAAGCACTGTATTAAACTCAAAAATTACACACCATCTGAATATTTAACATGTTTTTGGAATATAACAAACATATTTACCTTAAAGGTTAAGTATGTTATTGCTGCACTAAACATTAGTAAAATTACAAAACTGAATTACAAAAATAATGTCTGTTTTCAAAAAGGTTTCCCAAACACTCCCCCATTTGGCTTAAAGGGGTCATGAACTTATAACTTATAACTTATAAAATAACTTTTTTATTTTGTACTGTTCTCTGAGGTCCACTTAAAATGTTATCAAGATTTTTACATCAAAAAACACAATTTAGAAGTAATAAGCTATTTTCTGTCCTGTTTTTAACCCCCCTCATCAGAACGCTCTGTTTGAATAGGCGTGGCGGATTGTAGACTCGTAAGTAAATGCCCACTGTTATGATTGGCTAATAGTTGTGTATGTTTGACAGCGTACATTCCTCATAGATGGATGCTGCTGATTAAGGTCAAAAACGCATAAATAACTCAATAGGCTACATATCAAACGATTTGTAAGAAGAGACAAAGCAATAGTGACCACGTAATGAAAACAGTTGTGTAGTGCGTCATTACTGTCGGATCCAATATAGTCGGCACAGCACCGTCTTTTAGTTTCAATCTTTCTGAAAATCCAGAGTCGAATTGTACCTTGTTTGTAAACACATCTGCGGTAAAATGACGTGAACAAAGGACCAAGTTCTTACTGACGTGGTCTGGATCTTCATTAAAAATAAAGTTAATCCACTCTTTCCTAACGTTGGGATCAGAAGGAAGGCAATGCAAAGACTGCTTTTCCACATTTTGGCAATGCAGCATCTTCTTGTCTTCACAGCCATCTTAATTGTTTTGTTTTCTGCATAGACCTGCGTTTGCCTCTCTCATTATTTACACTACATGCAGGAATCGGTGGGCGGGGCTAAACAGGCAGTGATGTTGAAGCAGGTGTTGATCTTCTTCTGCGGAGGCGGTGCTTATCCACACTATTACAACATAGAATAGAACATTCCAAAAGCTGTCGTTTTGGCAGACTGCCTTCAATATAAGCTGTTTTTATTCTAACAAGAAAGTTTTGAGTTCTGAACCTTTCAGGCTGTTTTTATAGTACAATGACCTTTTATATGTCAAAAGATCAAGGGTATTTTGGTTTCTCAGTTCATAACCCCTTTAGCATCAGATAGCCACGCCCCAAACTAACTCCATTGGATGAGCCACTGTTGCTGGTCTGGATGCTCAGGGTAATCAACCTATCATTGCGTAATTTGTTGAGAACAATATTATGTGACAATAGTCAATGGAAACTAAAAACATTAACCCAATAATGGCTGGATTCAAAATCACACCAAAAATCTAAGTAAAAGGCTGAATTTCATCAAAGCAACTTATAATGTAAGTAAGTAGTGTGTATAGACCCCACGTGCCTGTATGCACTTTCAACAGCATCTAGGCATGCTCCTGAGGAGACAGTGTATTAGGCATGGGCCGGTATGAGATTTACACACACACACACACACGTGACTGACCGCTCGCTCGCACAAACAGGAGGAGGAGGGTCGTGTTACTCCCTACACTGCACTCAACCCATAGACTGACTCAACCTGAGGGATTCCTACACTTTCAGTCTTTGAGGAGACATGAAAAACAGCGCATACCGCAGGAACGGTATAACGGAAAATATTAGCGGTTTTGAAACCGTGACATTTTCAAATCGCGGTATACCTTGAAACCGGTAATCGGCCCATGCCTACAGTGTATGCATGGTGTCCTGCATGGGGGATCTCCTGCCAGACCTGAATCAGGGCATTAGTGAGCTCCTGGACAGTCTGTGGTGCTACTTGGCTGCTTCGAATGCTCCAATACATAACATCCCAGAGGCTCTCAACTGGATTCAGGTTTGGGGATTGTGAGGGCCAGTCAATGGCATCAATGTCTTCTTCATCCAGAAGCTGCCTATACTCTCTGGCCAGATAGGTAATTAAGCCCATTTTAAAATAAAATATAACTAAATACAAAATAGGGATGCACCGATGTATCGGCCGACGATATTTATCGGCCGATTTTTCCTCAATTTACAACCATCGGTATATCGGCTAAATAAGGAAAAAGGCCGATATAACAAACCGATGGTTTATTAACTGCGTGAAGGCACTGAAATATATACAGATCTCATGCCTTTTCGGGGGGTGCTTAATAAACCGATAAACTTTAAATCCGAAGAACTGCGTGCTTTCATTACCCATATAGCTGCTCCATAGACTAGAAAAACCGTCAAAATAAGAGTCCCGCCTTGGTAATGGAGATCTCATACATATTTAAACTTACAAAAAAGATTAAAATGTATACAAAAACAAATTAGAAGATTAATCATAATAAAGTCTGTTACAATAAAGAAGGATTAATATGTATTTAATTTATACAGTGAAGTTTTATTTTACATTTGTTTACTTTATTTCTGTACCTGAGAACTGTTAAACCTACCTAAAAAGCACTGTTTATTTAATATGTATCTTTGATCTTTTGTATTTATGTAGGCCTGCTGAATGTTAAATGGATCCAATCCATGTTCATTAGAAATTATTTGATGATGCAGCAATAAAACTGCTAGTATAATTTAATGCAGGTGTTTGCATTAAACATGATCAAAATACTATCTATTTTGATGCTAAAATTTCAAATAAGACAGGAAGTGACAAATATTGGTATCGGAATCGGCCAATAAGTGATTGTTAAAATCGGTATCGGTCCCAAAAAATCCTATTGGTGCATCCCTAATACAAAACATATGTAGCTAGGATAAATGTATAAGGTAATTGGACCACGTTTTGTAATCAAAACGAAAATCTTATTTGTGAACAAGCAACAATACAAAACAAACATATGTAGGGCCCTATGAAATGTGTTTTTTTCCCCCCAAATTCCATTTTTTCATTTAAAATTTTCTGGATTCTGCGTTTTTCATTAATTGTACAGCCCTACTTTTGATTAATCTATCCAAAATGTGCTAAATTCTGCAACTTTCTGTGTTATACTGTAAATTCCATTTTTATGACTGGATTCGACAATTATGGGAAATTAGCTCATGAAAATAATAACAATATACGTATATTGTAATGTGTATATCTCAGCATTTCATATAATTTTTCTTATCATTGAGCTGGAAAAAGGAAATAAATTGGGCCTGATTTACCATAATTCATCCAACTACAATTTGAGATGAATTCACTCTACACTCTCCAAGATAATAAACCATTTTACCTCAAGGGACTGGTTAATGAAAACATTGCTGCTGTGTAATGATCTGTTTACAGGACACTCTAATACAACCTGTTCTAGGGAGGCTATGCCTTGCTCCCCTTGCTCGCGTCTGCCTTGCTTTCAGTGCTCCAACAATACTCCTCTGACTTCTATGGCACTATAGAAGAGCAGGCCACCGATGGGCATTGTGCTGAAGATCTCTGACACTCGGCCATGCCAGTGCGTTCTGTGTACAGAGCTATAGTGGCTGCCTGTGTTGTCAGATTTGCATGTGTTGTTCAGTGTGCATTGTGAGGGTATGTGGAATATAACACTACACACTCTGTGTCCTTCCCACCATATCCACGACATGCTCTATGCTTTGTCATGTGGTGGACATGGATGTATGGTCTGTGCCATAGTAACACCTGTAAACACTTCTGTAAGTGTAAATGTGTGTATATTAGCTGTGCGGGCAGGTCTTGCTTATTGACTGTGGTGCTGCAGTCTATAGTAAATGTGTGTGTGTGTGTGTGTGTGTGGTGCATTTAGAGTGTATGCTCAGTTTGGGTGTGGAAAAGCACTTTATGCGTTTTCTTTGCTTTGTATCACGTGAGCTCTGGGCCAAACCTTGGACTCTAACTCTTTAAATAGAAAGCAACTGAGAAATTCTCATGCCTGCAAAAAAAACGTGTCTGGTTATGTATTAACTAGAACAGTTTTAAAGATACTCTCTCATATGAGGGCTATAGTCTTCAGTTCATTAACCGAGACCATCAGAACTACTTTTTATTGTCTCTTTATTGATTTCTGTGGCAGATACTGTGTGCTGTGGCTCACATTTAAACTGTGTCAAAGTTGAAGCAAAGAAAGACACTGACCTACACCAGTCTCACTCACACATGCCTAGACAAAAGATGACCAATTCATCATGAGTTTTTTTTCAAAAATAAGCCGACTCTGATCTACCAAAGAGTAACAAAATCAGTGCTGGAGGTTAATTTTACTGGATATAGCCTATATCAAAGAGTAAATCAATGGGAAATGGTGTGAAGTGACATTTATTGAACAAACACTCATTTATTTATCCAAAAAATAAACAATATTAATATATTTTCCAAACCATGCAAGGTGCGCTATAGATCACAGTGTTTAAATTCGGCATGAAACCGTCTTTTCTTCCCTACTGTAATGTACAGTACATCCAAATGAAATGGCTTCTTGAAATAGAAAACATGTAGGGTTGGACTTAATTTTGTCCATTGTAAATTGATTGGATTGTTGGATCGAACTGCTGATCTCGTGTGAGTGATGGAGGGGAGGGATTATTAAGAGGGGGAGGGGAAGTTATTGTTTTTGATTAAAGATTACAAGGGCATAAGAATTTTTATTTCGGTAACGCTTTAGTATAGGGACTGATTCTCACTATTAACTAGTTACTTATTAGCATGCCTATTATGAACATATTGGCTGTTTATTAGCAAGTATGAAGCACATAATCTGCACAACCATATTCTACATCCCTAAATTAGGAGTTTATTGAGGCAAAAGTCAGTACAGTATTTGAAAAATAATGTGTTTTTTGAACATTAAAGCATGTCAACATATTCTGTTACACCAAATACACAAAATAATGTTCGTTAAAAAAGCATCATATGACCCCTTTAATAGCAAAGTTGCGGGAAAAAAAAGTAATGACAGCTTTTCTTCCATATTGTGAAGTACATTCTAGTTAAACAGATTATTGAAAAGATAAAATGTCAGGGTGTTGGTTCTATCAGTTGTTTGTTGATTGGATGGAGGCAGATCTGAATGTGACCATGCATCTGATTGTAAAAAAGACGCGAGGTTTAAGCAGACTAAATAATTGAGTTGCGATACTTTGGTTAAACATTGCAAGATAAAAAAGTACCAAAAAATATTAAATGGGTGAATCGTTCAAAATAAGATCAATAACATGGATTTGAAAAATCGATAGAATGAATTTCCATTTCATGCCAACTTTAGTATGATTCATTAACATATAATACCATAGAGTGTACTGTAAGTTTATCGCAAACAGAAACACCATGAAGCAGAATAAGATGTCAGCAGATTGGACATATTTCACAATTAATGATGTGTAGGACAAATCCATTGCCAATATTCATGCCTGCATAGAGCTGCTGTTGAGCACAGAGTGAAATGAGTGTGAGCAGAGCCACAGATGAGCAAATATATTGAGCACACATTCCTAGAATGTCCTGTCTCTCAAGTAATGCTGGGAAATTCAATTAATTGCACTGAGTTGCTTCACTGGATGTTTCGATAAAAAAGAAAAATGATTCACAGACTTCCCAACACTGCCTAAGAGTGAGGACATGGGAGAAAGCGACCTACTGATTGATGTCTACTTCTTCGTCAACTAAATGCAATCAAAACAAAAATGTATGTCAAATCTATTGCAAATAATAAAAGAAAAGTTACTGCAATTGAATTACTTGAAAAATAAAGAGTAATCCTCTACATATGGCTGTACAATTTGATAAAAACTGAGAATGTGATTTAAAGTGATAAAAAAACCCTGCAGGATTGCTGAGCTTGTTTATAGGGCTGAACAATTTGTGATTATATATCAATATGATTTCAAAAAAATTTTTTATCGGGATTATTATTATTGCTAAAAATATATAAATAAAAATAATATATTATTGTATTATTGTAATTAATAATAATTACAAAAGATTACTATTGTAATATTTTACTGTAAAATAAAAACTGAGTACTTAAGAAAAATATAATAATAATTGTTTATAACAGAAGATAAAGAATCTTAAATCTTCAATTTCAAGCATTAAACATTCAAGCTTTTATTTTGGTGGAAAACGGCATGTATAATCAGCCTGATAGGCAGCAAGGGCATGAAAATAATAGCTCTTACCCAATACTTTGTAATACATATAAAATAAAAAAAATAAAAAGTAACACACTACCCTCAAATTGTCAGTCCCGCTGTACTATATTTGAAAATTATGGCTTAACTAAATACAGGTATCGCTTCTCAAACTCTAAAAATGGTATTGGTTCATAATGTTTAACACATAAAAGGCTGGACAAATGACTCATGGTCACTAACCAGTGTGCAAGCAATGCAAAAAGTCCATGGCCCCACTTTTACCACCATCCCCGTCCAACTCATTCTAATCGGTGGGAAAGGAATGCATCCTATTACTTATTAATGGATCACCTAAAATTGTGGGTGACATTTGTGCATCCCATGAATGCAGGGTGTTGTTGTAAAGGCAGGAGAGTGGCGTTGTGAAACTGTCAGGCATCTTTTGTAAAGTTTTTTGTAGCCTCAAGAGCAAAACTCCTGAATACAGAGTCTGTGTGAAAGAGATAGTAAAAACAGAAACCTTGTAACACACTAACATAAGTCACAGTTAGATAAGTACATAGTTTGTGATGTAATGGCATGTGCATGTATGCATTTGGCAGATGTTCCAAAGTGACTTAAAAGGCTTTCAATGTATATTTTTATGCGTGTTCTCTAGGAATTGACCCCATGACATTGCCGTTGCTAGTACCATGGTCTACAAATTGAGCTACTTAAAATAAAGACATAACTAGCAATTCATCTGTCATTTGTGACAAATGAGTCACTCTACCCTGTACCCCGCTGACCCCGGTGCTTATAACCCACCACTGACCCTCTCTCCCCCTGTGTGAGTTCAGACCCTGGGGCTTTTCCAGGACACGTAGCCATACATATATACACATCCCTTAGTATTTTCTTGTCCCCTGTATCCATCTAAACTCTCATGGTCCAGACGCTCATTTTCTCATATCCACCCTCCCCCAGTCAGGCGAGTGACTCCTGTCATTGTCGAGGCATCTTTGTCTTGGATATGCGATAAAGGGGTCATTGTTGCTATTCTTCTGTTCCCAGCCTCTCTCTCGTCCAGTCTATCTCTCCATAATTTATTTTCTCTACACCTGCTGGTAAAACACTATTTGATAAGTCTAATTTTACAACTTTACAGGCAATTCACATGCTCAGATGGTATGGACATCACATGACCAACAACTGAACTGTACTCACTAAACTGAACTCACTAAAATCAATATTACAGAACAGCCAAGTCAGGTAATCAGAAGTCCAAAAAAAAAAAAAACTCTAGTGAGTGTGCATACACAAAACGGTTTCCTAAGTGTTCTTAATAGATGTGTTAATGCCTTTTATGTCCACAGTTGGGTACTTAAACATGTCCTGTAATTGAAGTTTCAGTCACGCACGCATGGTACACTAGTAAACTTAACTAGCTATTATGATGATATCTACATTGTCATAGCAGAGTGGTCACAAGCTGATATAATGCTCATATATAAGATGATATATATTACAATTATTTGAACAAGGACACAGTAAAACTATTAATATTGTTAAATACGATAATTTAAATGAATGGTTTTCATTATATTTCAACAGTTTTAATTATTTTAAAATGGTATTTATTTCTGTGATGACAAGGCTGATTTTTCAGCAGCTTTTATTCCAGTCTTCAGTGTCAAAAGATCTTTATTTGCCGATAATCTCAGAATTGTCTAATGTCATCTGATTAATGTGTCTGACTAATAAAAAATAACATTAAAGGGGACATAACACACACAGTTTCTGCCAATCTCATGTTAATCTCGAGTACCTATAGAGTAGTACTGCATCCTTCATATCACTGAAGAGTTTTTAGTTTTATCAGATTTATAAGACAGATGCAGATATACCGCTTCTCTACAGAAAACAGTCAAGTTGATGGAGGTGTGCCATGGGCGGAGAGCTAAAGAGTCACGAGCACGCAAAGCTTTTGCGTTGCAATCGTCTGCAAGCTGCAACATTGATATAAATAAAACAGGAACAAAAACTTTATTGACTTAAATTTTATTTCATTTGTTTATAAAACATTTGTCACCGAAATGCCGGGAACAAACACTTGCACAACTCCGGAGAAACAAACTGCATCCTCTGTTCCCTTAATGCTGGGTTTTTTGGGAAGCTGAACAAGGTTATCTTTCTCTCACAAACAAAAACACACTTTTTTTGGTGAGACTGTTGATTTTGTGGTCTAAAAACAAAATGACATATCCTTCTCGAGCAAGTCCTGTGCAGTGCTGCCGATGACTTCTGTAACCCAAATGAAGCACGTTGATGGGCGCGCTCTTGCTCTCGCTCTGGGGTGCGTTTTCCAAAAGCAACTATGGTCGCAAGTTCCGTCATTACCAATAGAGTTAAAGGGAACTAACGACCATAGTTAGCTACACTGTAAAATCCAATAGTTTACCGTACTTAGATATAATTAGTTATCTTTACTTAGTTGTTATACTTACTCGGTCTAATGTATTGCTAATGTGCAACAAAACAACAGAAGAAGAAATACTGAAGGTTAGAGAGCATGCGCAACAAGCAATGGTTTTTGAATTTGTGCGCCGAATTTGCTGAGACTGCTTGCATTTTTACCACTGGACAAAGACTGATTACTTCTATACAATAATAATAAGGTAAGTTTAAAAAAATAATTGTCAATGTATCTTTCTGTGTGCTGCTAATTTTAACTGACTAACCTTGTCAGCGGTGTTAGCTAACAGATACCAAAGATCTTTGCTATTCTGCTGTTAGAAAAAAGACTGTAGAAATACAGAACTTGTTACCTTTAACTTTGAACTTTCACTACCTTAAATTTGTGTAATTGTATGTGTGTGATGAATGGAACTTTGTTGTCAATAATTTGTAATGGATGTTTGAAGCACTTAAGTTAGTGGAGTAACGCTTACTTGGTTTTTTTAAGGCAATCGGTTTGCATGCTTTTAGCAAGTAAATCAGATTGCTGTTTAAGTAAATACAACTTAGAAATTCCAAGTTGCAGGAAATGTTACATGAGTTGGCTCAACTTAAATAAAAGAGTTGTTTGAAATACGCACATAGTATATTGTACTTATTCATTTAGTTGTTGAAAATAGTGATTCTGAGTTACCAGAACTTGTGTGTAAGTTTACAACACTAAATAAACCTTTGTTATTGCAAATTACTATTCTTATTTCACTTTACTTGGTTTTTTCAAGGCAATCGGTTTGCATGCTTTTTTTAAGTAAGGTTTAGTAATTGGAATTTACAGTGTAATAATGCTTTTGGGAAACGCACCGCTGGTTGATGTGTGCGCACGCTTTTCCGGGAGAATTCTGCCATTTATGACATCATACAGGGCTATATTCGAAAAAAACGTTCTGAAACTTATACGAAGCCTGAAGGAGTGTATTTGGCAGAGAAATACTCCGTCATACATCCAACTCGTTTTTTTAAACTTTGGCCATGTTTATCATGAGAATTCAACTCTTTAACAGTGTACATAAGTTAGAATGAATGAAATATCATTAGACCTCCCCTTTACGTTGAATACAAGTACTGAACGTGTGCCACAACAATTTGATAGCACCAGACAGTGTGCGTTAGCCATTTGCCATTTCTGTGTTCCAGTAAAGACCTGCCTGAGGAGTGTGTCAGGGGAAGGTGATCGGGGGTTTAGCGTTACTCTCAGCTGAGTCACCCTTCCAGTTGATCCCCATTTCTCTTTTGTTTTTGCCAGTGTGTGGGCCATTCTTTAATAACGGTAACTTAAGTCCAGTGTGAGCTCAGTTAACAACATGGACTGACCACCGACTTCAGCCTATCAACTCACACACACAGAGTGACATCACTTTAAAGGAGGTCACAGTAATCAGATTATCCTAGTTATTCAGATGCACTGACAACCAGCAAACCAAGTATGTTCAAATTAGCCCCCCAGGCAACGTGAGGGAGAGGCAGCTATTACAGTAATTTTGGTATGCTAATGTAAATGTCTTTGTCCCTGACTCTTCGTGTCATTGTTCTAATATGATACATTTACAAAGCACCATTGATTTACACCAATTGTGAGGGGCTACTTTATTTTGACTGCTAAAATTTAAATATCAGAGTTACATTTTGTGACAAATGCTGATGCTAGTAAGGGAATGCAGTTATTGGTGAGGTAAAAGGGTACCATACACACAAGCCCACTATAGTGTGTCGTTGAGAGGGGACTGTACTGTGGGGGAGGGGGATGTCTAGGGTGCAATAGAGGGGAGCTGGGAAGAGGCTGGAGGGCTTGGAATCCGCCTCTGTTGCCACGGCAGCTGTGCCAATCTCCAAGTACGCCTACAGTTTGAAGAGGATACCTGAGCTCAGAGCCCCTGGATAATGAGAAGCAGTGAAACTCTAAACTCTGACAGCTAATGCTTTTACCCCTCCTGTGTCTACAGGGGCACGATAAACATGCATCCCATCTCTGGGAGAGGGAGCAGCACTGGGATGACTGTTTTCATGGAATTGACAAAGGCAGGGATTAGCAGACTTTGCTAAATCTTCTCTCGAGGGTCTGTCAAGCTCTGCTACTGCAAAAGCTGTACCCTTAGTATCTAGTGTTCCTTTTCCCAAGTGCATCCATACTCATCCATTCAGCTACTCTCTTCTTTCTGCCCACAACAACTCCAACTGCGCTTAGCAGCAAATAGCACAAAGGACCAAAAATAGCCCAATGTTTTACAGAGCAGAGCAGCTCTCCTTAAGAAGAGGAAGCAATGCCACGACAAGAGGCTATGAGCAAGTCCACACACAGCATCTATTCCTTTTGTTCTGTCACTACAGTCGCCCCACCTGTGCAAAACCCGTAATTCCCATTGCAAATTTGAGGATGCAGAATTATATATTTGATGCACTGCATTTATGTTGGGACTGTATCTGTCATGCCAGAAGTGTCCCAAAGGCATTTACCCTTAATCAATATGTTGCTGCGTATGAATATGTGTTGGTGTTGAGTGCATCAGAACACTGAGAAAAAAATGTGCAAATGTTGTACCTTTAGGGGTACAACAGCTTCTTGCTGGGGTTGTACCCTCAAAGGGACATCTTTGTATCCTTTTGAAACCTTAAAGGTTCATATTAGCATCTTAAGGGTTCATATTACTACTCAAAGATACTAATATGGACTTTTAGGCACAGATAAGGTGCAAAGTTGTTGCTTTAAGGGTACTGACCCAGTGACAAATTTGTCGCTTTAAGGGTACTGACCCAGTGACAAGTTCTTGTACCCCTAAAGGTAAAATTTTTGCTGTGAAAAATAAAGAAACATTACTCACTGTTGCTTGATTTGAGGTCTCGATGGATGATTGGCACAAAGGTCTGGTTGTGCAAGTAGTCCATTCCTGTCGCAATCTGCACTGCCCAATTCACCAGTACCCGAGGAGGCACCTTCTTCCCAGCAAGTGCCCGGTTAAGTGCCCCGCCACGGGCATATTCCATAACCAGGCAAAGATTTGGCTCCCGCAGGCAAACACCTCGGAGGGCAATGATGTTGCGGTGTTGGAGCATCCAGAAGAGTCTGGCCTCCTGCCTCACGTTCTCTGCCGTAGCACTGATGTCCTCATCTGGGTCCTGACGAGCTGCTTTAACAGCTACTTCCTCACCTCGCCACACACCCTTATACACCTTTCCAAAGCCTCCAGCACCGATCACCTCCTCCAAGCACAGCTCTGAGAAATCAATCTCCAGTGGCGACTCCCCACCGACCAGACCTCCCGGAGGCAACGCTGGATAGCTGGTGTCCCGTCGGGTCACATAATTACTAGGAAATATGCCCACCTTGTCCTGGATCTTGCCAGTCCACCAGCCCTCATCTCCAGACACTTTTGAGTCCTTGGAGAGCACCTCCAGTAGGTCGCCACGTCGCAAGGTCAACTCCTCGTCCGCTGTGGCCTCATAATCAAAGACAGCTGTCCAGTACGTGTTACTGCCTTCATGATGATGAGGAAGATGGGAATCTGGGGAGTCCACTGAAGAGGAAAAAGTAGAGGAGTTCTGGCTGCTGCTGTTGTGTGTCAGGCAGGGTATTGAGTTTGCATTTGCTGGGAGGGCAGGGGGAACTCTGGGTCCACAGGAACCTCCCCTACTGGTACAAGGTAGCGGGGCAGCACTGCCACCACCTCCAGCTCCTACTCCACTCAGTCTCGTATATGGATCCATCACTGAGTGTTCAGGTCAGCGATGTGGTCTCAAAGGCTGGAGGAGGCCCTCTGTCAACTTGCGCACAATATCCATGCAGAGCCCATCTACTGAGTGCAGGCCTTCTTGATGAGGAACAAAATCAATAAGTAAAGCTTTTGCTGGGCTTCCACTGCACTGTCCTCACCGACTGCTTGGATTGTCCACAGCACACTTTGTGTGTGTCTTAACATTTATAGAGCCATTTTAGTCAGTCAGTATGTGCTAACAGCTCTAATATGATGATGCTCTATAGTTCTAGATTTATAGATGATGACACTGAAAAAGAGTTTTGCTAGAGAAACCAAAGTCCTTGAGATTAGGTGAGAATATCCAGTCCATCAAGGTGTGAGAATCTTATCTTTTTGGTTACTTGATGCAGCATTGGGCTTTTCCATCTGAAGAATCATTGAAGACACTGCTTGGTTGGTTTCTCTTTTTAACAGCAGAATCCAGAAGTAAGCAAATATTACTAAAGATAATACAGTAACTAGATGGGTCTTCTGATAATTTGCCTTACATCACACATCATCATGTTCTAGTAGGGGTTAGGTTCTACCTAAATAGCTTGCACTGGAATGTTGTCTTAACCTCTAATCCTCTGATCCATGTAAAACTGTCATATTTGTAAACGTACATCGATGTTAAACTTTTTTTGCAATGAATGTTAATGAATATTCATAGCCTTAAACACATGCATGCGCAGGCTTAAGGCATCCTCAAACATTCAGCTCTGATTGGCTCACAGAGATGCACCAGCTCGCGATCTCAAAATATCCACAATTATTTGCACATTTGTGATATTCACTTTACGTGTCTCTTGTGTTGTATAAATTCGAAACATTGCGAACGCTATAAGACAGTTCAAGGAAAGCACGCGTCCATTTTAAGATGAGAATCACAACATGACATGACACAGAGACACAGGCCACACAGAGCCGTGGCTGTCATTAGCTTTAATCGACATACATAATGTACGCCACATATTTATCGCGTTGCATATCGAGAAAGGCATATATTCGGCGTATTAATATTTAATCGATAAACGTTACTATAGCCACTACAAGTCTACTGTTTGCAATTTAATCCACGTCATAAGCCAAAGCGACTGTCGGTTCGTGTTATTTCTATGAACCGCATGTGCAAGTGCTTACTTCGATCATTTCGTCCTCATTTTCCATAATTGTCATTTTAACAGTAGACATTTTATTTTCATAGAGCAGTTGAATCATCAAGCGGGAGTCAGATGCGTATATAAATAGAATTGTATGACAAGCTGAACAAAACTTCGGCTTGGTATTGGATTATTATGATACAGCGATATTGATATATTTCTATGAAGAATGAGAGTGATGTGGATTGCTTGCATAAAGGTGACTTTTATCCAGGTCGTAGCGATTAGGCGACGAAATTCTCCATAATATGCTTATGTTGCCCAAATAAAAGCCAACACAAGATGTGTCCACCATCTTTACAATGACAATACTACTAATAATAATAATATTAATAACAATAATGGTAATAATAATATCCACCTAATTACTTTCTAGATTCTGCAACGATATTTCTTTTAATCCAGAGATCAGTGGTAAAGTATGTGTTCCTCCAGCCAAATCAACCGGTTTTCTGAATTCGGATGTATGTTTGTGGTTGCCTGGATCGTTCACCGTACATCACAACATCCACACAGCTCGTCGCATGGGCGTATCATACCGCTGAAATATTGCCATTTGTTGTACACATCATCGAATTCCTCTGAAGGATGCTCTTGTAATCGTGCTCCCAGCTGGGTCAGTTGGTCGGCCTGTCGTTCATCTCAACTTGAATCGTTTCTTCCCCTGTTTCCTTTCCCTGTGAGAAAGGCAATCTATTCCATGGACCGGGCTGTCAACTCCTAAGGCTGACTTTGTATCCAAATACACCGGCTGGACTGGGGGTGGAAGACAGTAGGGCATTCTGGGAAATGGAGTTTATAGTGTATGCAAAGTGCGTTTGACCGTATTAGGATCATTTTATATAAGATAACATACTTACTAACCACAATAAAGACAGTAACACTGCAACATATTGTTACAATTTAAAATAAATATTTTCTTTATTAATGTTTTAAAATGTAATGGCAAAGCCTTATTTTCATCAGCCATTATTCCGGTTTTGAGTGTCACGTGATTCTTCAGAATTCTAATAGGCTGATTTGTTGCTCAATTCTAATTAATTAATATTGGCACTCAATTAGGCTATTAATTATGGTTCTTATTATTATCAGTGTTTTGATACTGAAAATTGCTGCAATATTTTTTTTGGACAACTTTTTCTATCTTCCATCTGAAACATAATTCCCCAAACGTTTAATGGTAGTAGGCCTATATCACGGTTTCCTCAAAAACAATAAGCAGCAAAAACTTTATATTATTGGCAACTTAATTGGAAGTCCTCTTTATTACCCTGAAACATAAAATGATGGATCTCTAATTTTTCATTAGGCAAAAATATCACTTTATAATCTTTATTGTCATATACCTGTCAGGTTACCTGACTATATGACAATAAAGATTATAAAGCGATATTCTGACTCAGGTAGATGGAAATGCAGTCCAGTGAAACAGCAGACCTGCACAACATGTACAATATTGAGAACAGCTTTGCTCCATTATGTCATACTGCCCCCTGGTGAGATTCTGGATCACATCAATGGCAGTTTTTCTTTTTGGCTTCTTGTAGTCATGCCATAAGGTCCTGTTCTCTTTAGTACACACTCTGTCTGCCATGACTAAGTTGATTTAGGTTGAGCTATCAGAATAGAGGACATAAGATCCCAGTCCCATTTACCTGCTCTTTCCGCATCACTCTTTGGTCTTGTAATAACAGAATAGAGTCTGTGGAGCAATTAAAGAGATTCATGGCAGCAGATAATGACATAAATTCAGAGGATGCAGTTAGACGGTGATTTTAAAGCAAAAAGAAAAAAGGATTTGATAACAAATGTTTTGCTCTGGAAAACTGAACAGACTTGGTATAGACATCAACCATTGTTTTCTAGCACTGTACTCTATGCATTGGGTCTTTAACTATTTAAATGTGAAATTATTTGTTAACCCGAGGACAAGGTTTGTTATATTTATTTATTTTAGATTTTTTTTTTTTATCAATGTAATGTAAAGACATTTAAAACCTGTTGTATGGTGGTGAATAATGGCATCACACATTGCTCTGGTGTTTTCATGGACATGCAAATTCACTAGGCCGCTTTAAATATTTTTGCTTATGGAAATTCACACACATTTTTAAGGCTGGTATATTTAAATGTGAATCTCCATTAAAATGGTTTCTGATCATTCACTTTTTTTGTGTCAGAATCCACAAATACGGTGTCTCCTTTTCAAAGCATTAACTTCTTGCTGTGAGACCTATGTTTGTTGATCTATTCTCAAACATACAACTAACTATAGCACAAAACTAGCTCTTTTAAAAACTTGCTGCACTTAATAAACAAGTTTTTTTTTTTTTTTTTGGTTTATAGTTACAGTTCTAGACGGTTTCTATAACTACAGTTCTGTTTCTATAAAAAGATTCTGCACAAGATTAAACTGTTTGATTTATAACATTTACAACAGTGTAAGGACACAGGACAACCTAAACTATGACAATTTTACCCAAGTATTAAAATCTATTTTGAACATATATTTAGATAACTTTATAAAGATCAAAAACATTATTTGCCAAGTTACAGGCTGCAAAGTATTTGCATAAATGTTGGTAAAAATCTGTTAAGAAATAAAAATAATTAAAAACAATTAAAAGTACATAAATAAATGCTTTACCAACTTGTTTCAGTTGACAAACAATACGTTTCAAAGTAATTTAATAAAAGTATATGCCCTATCCAGCATGGTGTCAAGTCGAGCGTGTTATAACACGAGTGACCACAAGGGTGAGCTATGCACTACTCAAAAAAATGTTCCTGACCTGCCTGCTAAGTATAACGTGCTACAGATAGACATGTATCTAAATTTATGACATACTATAGAGCCCTCCAAAAAAGGATTTTCTTTGCAACCGTAAAATGTTTCTGTTGCACGTACCACGTGTTTGCAAAAATGCTTTGAAATACCCCCAAAAATATGACACTGCAGTCTGACGTCATGCAATCGCATCAAAGCACATTAATTTCCATGTGGAAACATGCTGTACAGTACAACACAACACAACACAACCAAAGTGTCATTTCCACGTTTAAATTACGTTGTCTTTACAGCATTTGTTAATGCGTTGGTTTTCCCATATAGTCACGGTGTGCGATAGTATTAGCCTAACTGGTTTAATGCCAGTAGCTTCTATAATCGTATCTTAACCGTATGGTTTTGGATATGGAAATGAAAATGAAATGTACAATATTGATTTGTTTTTGTTATAAGAGAAATACTATATTTATAATGCAAAGAGAAGAAGTGTAAACCCAAATTCCACTAATTTCACTGTCAAAAACAGGAAAGCCAGAAAGACTGTGTCGTTGTTTAATGAATATGCCATTCAAGTGATATCTATTAGTTGTTTAATTTGTCTGTATATCGTTTGTAATGCTGTAAATTAAACTATAAACTATAACAATTTGCTCCCCACGTTACATTGCGGAATTCGCTGTCTTTCATACATTACTACAGACACTTGTGAATGCATCCCCGCGCATGCGCAGTGGCCTGTGTGTGTGTGTGTGTGTGTGCGCGAGTAGCACCGGGCGTCGTGGTTTCGGTTGGCTGGGAGGAAGAGGAATAACGAATGTGGAGCCAAGAAGAATTCCTCGTTGGCGAACGGCGCTGGGGCGAGAAGCGACAATATCCACAGGTTTTCTGAAACGTTTTTACGGACTACACATGTCTCCTTAGGGAAATTTAGGGAAGTTTCCCCCTCGAGCGTTCCCGGGTCGGCTAAGGTAAGAGACGTTTACCGGGGATAATTAGTTTTTACGATCAGGTTTAAATCAACAATGCGAAGTGGCGAGTAAAACTCGGGAGCCTTTGGACAGCTTTCAGATTTTGTTTCTTTATTATGTACACGATAATATAGTGGGCAGTGGTGGTTTTTATGAAGCAAGCACTGGTCATTATGCAGGATTTGGGATCACTGTGATGTATTTTCATTAAGTGAAAAAAACGTTAGCAAATATAAACGCTTTAGTCCTTCCTGATCAGTCAGCGCGCATGCGTCAGCACTATGTATTTTTTACTCACCTGAAAGGCCATGCTACAATAGTCAGACTACAAGTTTCACACAATGGTGCTCTTGTTCTTGCAGAAGTTAGTGTCTTTTGAAGCATCTTAAAATGACGTTTGTTGCTGGAGAGGGCAGATTGTTGCTTTCTCGTAAAGTTTTAGCACATGGAGAATCCTTGGAGAACCCAGTGGAAATGCTGCTAGGCAATATATATCAGTCTACAAATGTTGTTTTACAGTTTGTTTAGGCATGAATTAGCTATTTGGTTTGAGTTTAAAGTTTTGTGTTTAACAAATTTGTGCATTATTTGGATATACACATGTATTTTTGGTAAAAGGCAGAAGATTGTAATTTATATCCGCAATCTTAATAACAACAGGTGGCTTATGTATTGTTATTGGATTAAAGGAATAGTTCAACCACATTATTATTCTGCAATCATTAATTTAAGGTTGGGGGGGGCAATACAAAAGTTGTAGAATCATAGCCCCAGTCATTTGCTTTAACCCTGTAAAGCCACATGTAAAATATTGGTCAGTCATCATCTAATTGTTTGGTAATGCAACAGTTTATTGAACCTTTAAATCTAAACAACAAAAACAACATTTGGTTTGTTCATTGTTTTATTTATTTTATTGATTTTTGTCATGTTCAATATGTTCTGATAAGTATATATCTGAAATTCTGATAGCTTGTAATGTTAATCAGCAAGATCTTTACAGCAAAGCTGACATAAAATGCATATAAATATCAATCGGCATTCTATATTGCCCAATAAAATGTATTAAGATAATATTGAAATGCTTAGTTTTATGATCAAAGCTCTGTAGTCTTAATTGTGGGGGCCACAACATATAATGCTGTGCGATACAGTAATGACTGAATATAAATAAATAAACATTCATCAGAAGCCTTTTAAATAATATTTGATACTTTTTAACATTATTTTTTTTTCTAAAAAAAAAAAAAGGAAACGGTAATCAAGTAAACATAAGTTGCTTGAGTCCAGTAAGCAAATATTATTAATAATATAAAAGTTATTCTTTTTTTAAGATTTCACCGTGAAGGTCAGGGTTTTTAGGAGTCTTTAGAGATTTTTAAAAATAGGCCTTTTACTTGCAAAAAAGCAAGTTCAATCAGACAGCAGAACACATGTAGTAGATTGTGTACACCAGGTTTTCAGCAAATTATGATCATTAAAAGCCTTCATGTATCAAATATGATTCTTTAGGCTCCATAGGGTTAATTTTGAATACAAGTCCCTAACATTTCTGATTAGGTTGAGAGTACATTTATGGAATTAGTCATTTTCATTTTTGGATGAACTATCCCTTTAAGTGCTTTGTTATGAATATTATTAACTCCACTGCAGGTCATGCACTGATGTGTAGCTGTATAATTAAAAATCAGCATATGTTTCAGGGGAAGTCAGATGGCATTACCAGCGCACACACCACACCACCACATTAAACAATATAAAATTAGAGAACCAGACTGTCGTGCCTGGAATTTAGAGGTTTTATTTTAGTAACTTCCTCTCTGAGGCTATTTCAATCACATGAACGTATCTGATACAAGTCATATTGGCCAAATTCAGTTCTCATGGTTTGTGTATCGGAGAACAGTGAGGGTGAGCTTTTTTCTGGACAAATGTGGACATCAGTCACTGCTGCCGTTGACACAAAAATAGTCCCAAACTTGAAGCCAATTCTTCTTCCAGGTAATAACTTAAGACAAAATGTGTTTTTGTGAAGAGCTGAATGCTGTTGTAAATCTCAGTAACTGCATCCAGGTGTTAGGCTAAACTCCAGTTTTCTGTAACGTACCCTGTAAAGTAGCAGTATATCTGTGTGTGAAGGAATAGCTGGAGTTCTTGGAGTTCTTTTTCCATCAACTAACCAGAAAAGACTCACAAACACTGTCTTTCGCAGTCTGCTGGTTAGTTATTGATAGGTTGAGGGTTTTGAATAGACAAACTCAGCTGAGAGTAGTCCTGGATTGTCTGAGGGATTTGCATTTTGTCATTTGAGTCCTCGTAGGTCTGTTTAAGGCTGTGGTGGCATTTTCTTCTGCAAACATGCCTGATTGTTTTGTTTGTTCTTACATTTGTGTGTCATTGTTATCAGGTGAAGAGAGAAATGAACAACTTATGGGCCAAGTCTTTTTAAGCTCTAAAGATGCAAAATTATGAAATATTTTTGAGCAACAGTGAGGTCAAGAAGTTTAAACCATAAGTGGTTTGAATTTCATGTAGGTCAAGAGTTGAGTTATGAATAATAGCTATATCTTTATTGTCACATTGCACTACACACCCTTCTCTGTGGTCAAAAGTGTGTTTAGACAGACAAAAGATTTTCTAATTCATTTACTAAATAGACAGTACTTTTGTGAGTAATTTAACTGGGCTTGACATGCTTTTGGTTTCATCTTTTGTAAATGACCAGTCTGAGCAACAAAAGGGGAAAAGAGAATATTTTGACACGTAATAACTGCATACTAATGTGGACTTTAGTTTTCTGTCTGGGTTACTTTCTCGGGTAGGTTATTAGTGTGACATCACTACCTGCTTCCATGTCACCCATTAACTGGGCCAGAATTATCCCTAAAGCTGCTGAAGTTTCTTATTCTCTCTCTCTCTCTCTGTCTCTCTCTCTCTCTCGTTCACTCTGCTCTCTGCTGCCTGTTTGGCCAGAGTAAATATAGCCTGTTTGGTTTTTTGCGAGAGGATAAACACAGATGTCGAATCGGACTGTTTGCCACTGCGGACTCACCCCAACGGTTTCTCTTAGAGATATAGAAAATGACAGAAAAGGTATAATCATTTCTCAGAAAATGCACAATAATAATCAGAAAAGGCTTAATGTAGTGTATACAGTTAGGGCTGACTGTATCCTTATTGACCAGTTTGGCCGGCATGTGCCAAGTCACAGACTCACGGGTAATAGTTACTTCGTTCTAATTGTGTAATTACTGTAATAGTGTGCAAGGTAGTTAAATATTACATTAGTAATCACACATTAGCTTGGGAGCTATTTGCATCGTTAGGAGAAAACTGGTCTTTCTGCTTGTTTTTCTCATTTTGAGCGCTAAAACTGACAGCATTGTAATATGATATGGTACAGGATAGCATATAGGCTTTATTTGTGATTGTAGAGCTACTCAACCGAAAGGCTGCAAGTGGTTCTGTCACCTCGGTGTCATGCCTTATTGACGTGTCTTTTCTTGAGAATGTGTCATTTGTGAAAACGATTTCCACAAAGTGTCGGTGGAAGTCAGCAGGCTGCCATGCTGTTTTTACACCTGTTTCAGTTCAGCCTCTCCACCTGCTCCGCTCCAGAACCAGAGAGACCTGATTGACGAGAGAGATCCCACAGAGTCGAGGGAGTTTGAGCGCAGAACAAAACGAGTCTTTGATATTGGCTCCCCCCCCCCATTTAGAAACAAGTTGCATTCATAACAGAATAACAGAAAGCTGAAACCTAAAACTGTCAAGCATAGCTTAAGTGTAATCTGGGGTAAAGTTTAAAAACAAAATAAAGTAGGAAAAATTTTGAGATACACATTGTAGGAATTTTGTCAGGGCTGTCGCATAATATGTATAACATTTTTCATTGGTAGAGTTTGTGATGTATTTAAAAAAAATAAGAGTGATGCACTGATAGAAAAATAAGTTTTATGGTGGCTGATAATCACTGTGATTATGTATATTATAAATGTACACTACCATTCAAAAGTTTGGGGTTGGTAAGGAAAAGACGAAAAAAAGAAGTCTATTATGTTCACCAAGGCTTCAGTTTATTTGATCAAAAGTACAGTAAGAACATTACTGTAAATATTATTACTATTTGAAATAAGTTAGCCTCTATCTGTTTGGTTATATTTGAAAATGTAATAAATAACTCTAGTCTTCAGTGTCACATGATCCTTCAGAAATCAGTAGTGAAAACAGTTGTGCTTAATATTTTTGTGAAATTTGTGATACTTTTTTCAGTATTGTTTGATTAGTTGAAAGTTCAAAAGAACAGCATTTATATGAAATAGAAATTTGAAACATTATAAATGTTACTGTTACTTCTGATCAATTTAGTGCATCCTTGTTGAATAAAATTGTTAATTTCTTTAAAAAAAACTGACCCCAGACTTTTAAACAGTATTATATTTTCAAGTGAAATCAGGCATCAAAACATATAATATAATGTACTGTACATTCAAAGATGTACAAAATATCAGCATTTTGTTGGTTATTGGCTGATATCTGTGAATATTCATCAGCCGATATTAATTTTTTTCTGCCTACTTTAATATTTAGATAATCGTCTAATTTAAAGGTCCCCTGAAATGCTTAGAAACACGCAGCGTTACTCTGTGTTGACGTCATTTTAACTGAAACAGGAAGACAGGGCGGGACATATCAAGCAACCCTGCCCCTTTTTAAAATAGCCAATAGCATTCGTTTGACAGGGTATGCCAGCCACAATCTCAGAGCCGTTTTGCCGGAAGTGACGAACTGCAAGCTTTGAATGCTTATATCTTGACTTCTAAATGCTAATTTTGTCACTGTTTTGGAGCACATTGCCTTATAGATAACCTTAAGACTAACAAATTGATACTAACACCCAAAAAACTTTAATTTTGATTTCATGGGGACTTTAAATAGATGACAACAGACTATGGTTTCCCTTTTAGAGCACATTTCTATGAGCTGCTGTGTGCATGTAATGAAAGTTTTCAGTGTTTTAATGTTTTTTAAGTAGTTTAAAAGTAGTATAGATTTATAATATCAACATTTATTGGTTATCAGACATGACATGAACAAAATAGTCTTATCGGCCGTAATTTCCATATTGGAGCATTCCCAGATACAGTAGAAAAGAAAAAGCTTCACTTATTGAGTTAGAAAACATATATGATCTGCACATATAGTCACAGAGAAACCCTGCTTCCCTAGTAAAAATGCTTTTTTCATGTGCTGTAACATTAAAGAAAAGCTTTTAAATGTCTTATGTCTTCTGATTTCTTAAACATCTAGCCTGGAACCATTTTTGGATGTGGGAGTACTTGGGAGAGGGAAATTGACTTTACCAATAAGTGTCTCAAAAGGGAAGAGTCTTTGTTTTATAGATGATCTCTATTAAATTAATGACACCAGATGTTTCAGACCCACACAGTTGTGGAAGTAGGCCATTCATTGTCCTAGGAGATCTCCTTGTTCACAACTTTCTGTTCTTAAGGAATTTCCTATTGATCTGGCCGAGCAATTTATTCCTCTCTCTCTGGAGAGATGGGGAGGAAGAGAGACATCGAGAGGAAACCGTCAGAGCGAGTAGGGGATCCTCGAGAGCATGTCAGCGGATACGCGGGAGGAAGTGTTGATGAATGGACGCCGACTGTCTCGAATGTCTCCGGTACCGTTTCTTCCAACACTTCCGGCAGTTTCTAGTCTTAAACCAGACACACTTTCTGAAGTGTAGTTACGTCAGCTACAAGTGAACTGAGATGCAGACTTGATAGACCCCATCAAGTGGGAAGTTTGTTGCGTCTTCCTCCATCTGTCTCTTATTGAGCGAAGTGTGGTATCGTTGTGCGTCATGCTGGTTCTTTCTAGTGCACCGTTGGAGAGGAGGGGAACTCAGATAGGAAATGAGGGAGATGCAAGGAGATGACAGGCCCATGAATCACCCCCACTTTGAGGAGATGGGTCACATCAAACACACACAGTGTGTTAAAATGCCTCCTGTTACCTAAGCGAACAACAGAGGAAACATTCACTCCATGTACTCTGAATCACCCATATATGCCAAGAATTCAGTCCACTTTAAGAAGGCAATGCTTTTTAAGAAGTGAATCATGCACTGTTTAAAAATTTATTTTTTTTAAGTTGTAAATACAATTTCAATAAATTGTATTTGAAAAATTCAAAAAATTCAATGCATTACTTGATGTTTCTTTGTAATTATTTGTGAAATTTACTAGCAATTTCTGAGTGAAAATTGTAAACCAATTTAGTATTATTTTTTTTCAGTTTTTTCATTCAACCACCAAGAGGTATTTCTTTGCCGTATGGTTTGTTGTGTGTATGCTCTTAAAAAAAGGTAGAAAAGCTGTCACTGGAGCAGTACCCTTTCAAAACCTACTAGAAACTAATATGCCTTTAAAGGGATAGTTCACCCAAAAAATTAACATTTTGTCATTGATTACTTAACCTATCGTTCCAAACCCGTAAGACCTTTGTTCATCTTTGGAAAACAAATTGAAGGTCCACTGAAGTGCTTTAAAACACGCAGCGTCATTCTATGTGTTTACGTCATTTCAACTGAAACAGGAAGACAGGTTGGGACATATCAAGCAACCTTTTTTAAATAGCTAATAGCGTTTCGTTTATATCACAGCTTGGGCCAGAGCCATTGAGCTTGGTAAAGCTGAATTTGACAGAATAAATATTCGATTAGTTTTAAGATTTAAGATTTAAGATTTAGATTTAATTAAAGAATATTGTGCGATTATTGTCTTAAAAAAATTCCCCATGTTTTCCGCGCTGATGCGGTGGTGATGCGTTCATGTAAGCTGAGGGTGGCGCTGCCAGTAACACACCTAAAAGCTGTCAAAGACAACAGAAGAACACATTGTCTCACGCGCACACTGTAGACTTGTGGTTACAGTAATTTGGGACGATGTCAAATAAGAGTTCTGTGCAAACCACAAACACCCCCGACTGGGTTAGAGGTGTGGCTGAATGCGTGTTCAGAAAGGTGTGGAAAACAAATAACGTGTTCTACGGAGCCACTAAAGGGACATGGTTAGCCGCTTGCTAGCGGTAGCCTGTTAACATTACAGTACATTACATTTCACTTACCACATAAACAAAGTAAGGAGAGATGACTGATAGGATGATGGCGAATGATTTGCAGATCCTGAGCAGCACTGACAAACATCTAATCTTGTAAAATGTGTGGTAAGTACTGCAGAGTGCTGCGTATTCTGGGAAGTTTGTGTGCATTGGGAATCATATATATATATATATAGATAGATATATATTTTTTCAAATAAAGATAAAGCCAAGTTAACACTCGTTTTACATACAGCACGCAATGAAAATTACATGAATATGACAGTGGGCAAATGCATAAAGTGCAGCATAATTTGAAATCAAGAGTTTAAAGTTTGTTGATCGTGCGTCTCCAGTGAAGCTGAACTCTCCTCCTGTCCGCATTCAATTTGCACGGACCGACCGTCACGCAGACAACACGCGATCATGCAGGATACACATGCACACTTCACAAGATCTGAACTAGATTCGACTAAGTCTGCAAGGTTTGTGAAATTAAATGTTCATTAGTCATTCAAAGATTTGTTTAAATTATATAAATGCGTATTTGCTGAATGCACATGTCACGTCACGTGTTCAGAAAGGCGCGGAAAACAAATAACGCGTTCTACGGAGCCACTAAAGGGACATGGTTAGCCGCTTGCTAGCGGTAGCCTGTTAACATTACAGTACATTACATTTCACTTACCACATAAACAAAGTAAGGAGAGATGACTGATAGGATGATGGCGAATGATTTGCAGATCCTGAGCAGCACTGACAAACATCTAATCTTGTAAAATGTGTGGTAAGTACTGCAGAGTGCTGCTCCATACGTGTGATCGCGAATCTCGAAAGGGAAAGTAAAAAACAAGCGCGCGTTCAAAAGCAATTTCAGTGCCCCTCATATTAATAACAGCTCCCTGATGCCCGCAGTTTATATTATTAGATAGACTTCTATCCATATTAGACAGAACTGAACGAAGACCGCGAACAAAAGGGAGAAAGTGAGAGTCCCGCCTCGAACACATCGGCCAAACAGAAAAATTTATCGGCCGATGCCGATATTCGAAAAATGCTAAATATCGGCCGATATATCGGCCTTGCCACTAGTTTAGAAATCACTAGTTTTTATACAGTATAATTGCCGAATGATATAATTGCGACAGAAGATATTGAAGTAACGTATATTTTTCCTCCCATCTCGTATCTATTTCCTTTAGGGGTTCCATTTTTTGAAATGGAAATATCCTAGCCTTAAATCATTTGAAAATGGATTAAAAATAATTGTGTAAAATAAACATATACTTACTTTAAAAGACAAAGCATTTTTTCACAAATAGATAAATATTTGATAAAAATCTAATTAAAAAGGAAGTAAACACTGTAACCAACAGGGCACTCTGTATTCTGGGAAGTTTGTGTGCATTGGGAATCATATATATATATATATAGATAGATATATATTTTTTCAAATAAAGATAAAGCCAAGTTAACACTCGTTTTACATACAGCACGCAATGAAAATTACATGAATATGACAGTGGGCAAATGCATAAAGTGCAGCATAATTTGAAATCAAGAGTTTAAAGTTTGTTGATCGTGCGTCTCCAGTGAAGCTGAACTCTCCTCCTGTCCGCATTCAATTTGCACGGACCGACCGTCACGCAGACAACACGCATGCCGATATTCGAAAAATGCTAAATATCGGCCGATATATCGGCCTTGCCACTAGTTTAGAAATCACTAGTTTTTATACAGTATAATTGCCGAATGATATAATTGCGACAGAAGATATTGAAGTAACGTATATTTTTCCTCCCATCTCGTATCTATTTCCTTTAGGGGTTCCATTTTTTGAAATGGAAATATCCTAGCCTTATGAGCAGTTGATTTATGCTAAACGACGGACTGTTATGTTAATACGTGCTGTCATTCGGTTATGTATAACATTATATTAATATGTTTCAGCACGTAACAATCATTATATGGCTTGAGTTAAGGTAGCCTATCTTCTAAATTAAACAGATTATCATACAGATTGAAAGTGTGAATCCCGTCTCTCTCTGTTTATGGGTGTTTGTGCGTGCATGCGGGGGAGGGGTGCGATTTTCGAATAATAATCGAATAATACCCAGCGATTTTCTAATATTATTATTAGCATTTGATTGGACAAAGTTTGATGAGAAGCTGAAGTGCAAGGTGATGTCATCAAAATCGTTGATCCATTTTAACGGAAGTTAGAGACTGTAAGATTTGAATGCTTATATTTTGTAAATGCAAATTTTGACATTCTTTTGGAGCACACTTATAGATAAACGTAAGGCTTTTCATACTAAAAGCCATAAAACTTCAATTTTGATTTCATGTGGACTTTAAAATATTTTTTATGAAATCCGAGAACTTTCTGACCTGGCATAGACAGCAACAGAACTGACTCGTTCAAGGGCGAGAAAGGTAGTAAGGACATCGTCAAAATTGTCCAAGTGACATCAATGTTTCAACCGCAATTTTATGAAGCTACGAGAATTATTTTTGTGTGCAAAGAAAACAAAAATAACTTTTATTCAGCAATTTCTTCTCTTCTGTGTCAGAATTTGACGTGCGTTCACGACAGCGGCAGCTTTTGTAAAAAATTTTTAAGTGTCCTGTATCCTACAAGTGTCCAGGGTTTAATTATAAAATAGAGAGAGATTCTTTTGAGCATCTTTAAACACTTGTGTTCTGAATATTTCTTTCTCTTTCTTGCCTCCTTCGAGAGCCCTGATGTGGTCCGAGCTCGAGGGCCGCACTTTTTCCGCTCTGTGTAGTCTGCACACGCCCACACGCATATGCCTACACTCGTTTAAGTAGCCTGCACATTCCTGCATTCACTCTATCTTCGGACTGCAATACCTTTCATATTTTGACATCATTTTTAAAGAGGTGTTGCAACCAAACATAGTATAGCCATATCATAGGTTGTTTATTGGGTTACTGCTCTCTAATCTGTTAAATTGTGGTCAGATATTGTAATGATTTCTTGATTAGTCTGTCCTGTATCATTATCCGCTGATTTCATTGGGCTCACATCCAGATAACTGATGACGACCTGCACAAGGTTAAGTGTTGAAAGATTATTTTGTTGCCAACATTTCCACAGGCTCTTTCACAAATATGATACATGACTGGCAATTTTTTTTTTTTTATCAGAAGTTTTCATTAAATGTTACATTTTTTATTATATGCCTTAGAATCTTTAATGTAGGTAGGCCATGTCTTAATATATACAATACCAGAGGTCAGTTTATTTAGGTCACGCTGTATTTATTTGATCAAAAATACATTAAAACTGTATTACTGTATTATTGTGTTTATTGGGTTACTGCTCTCTAATCTGTTAAATTGTGGTCAGATATTGTAATGATTTCTTGATTAGTCTGTCCTGTATCTCCTTCCGCTTATTTCATTGGGCTCACATCCAGATAACTGATGACGACCTGCACAAGGTTAAGTGTTGAAAGATTATTTTGTTGCCAACATTTCCACAGGCTCTTTCACAAATATGATACATGACTGGCAATTTTTTTTTTTTTTATCAGAAGTTTTCATTAAATGTTACATTTTTTATTATATGCCTTAGAATCTTTAATGTAGGTAGGCTATGTCTTAATATATACAATACCAGAGGTCAGTTTATTTAGGTCACGCTGTATTTATTTGATCAAAAATACATTAAAACTGTATTACTAAGAGTATTATTGTTGATTTTTCCAGTCTTCAGTGTCACATGATCATTCATAAATTATTCTGATATGCTGATTTGGTGCTCAAGAAACATTTCTTAAGTTTATCAATATTGAAAACAGTTGTGCTGCTGAATATTTTTTTAGGATTCTTTGAGTAAATAGAAAGTTCATATGAAATAGAAATATTTTGTAACATAATTGTCTTTTCTGCCACCAATGTAATGTGTCCTTGCTGAATACAACTATTAATTTCTTTGGGGAAAACGAATCTTACTGACTGCACATTTTTGAATGGTAAATAATGGAACAATAACAATAATTTGTCTATTTAAAATGTTCACTTTTTGAAGTCACGCTCACAGACCTAGATAATGCGATTGCAGCTTGGCTTTGTCGCACTACAGTTTGCCTCAGTGGGTGTATTTAACCCTTCAAATATTTGTAATTCATGGACCGACAGATGAAAACTGTAGCCCAAGTATTCAAAAACCTGCTATAAATGTGCATGTTAAAGTAAGCTGTGTTGTAAGCTATTGAGGAGAGATTTGTTCATAAGTTCCTTATTCAGCTCTAGCTTCAAGTGTTCCTGCCCACAGTGACCATATAAACTGAATTATGGCCTGTGGGTGAGTATTTCTCAGATTTGACAAGGATAACTCATACTGAACTATGAACAAAGCTGCTTCCAGGACCACTTCAAAGATGTGACGTTGGTGGACTCAATGGTACCTTGCCTCGTGCAACCCTTATAAATGGCTGCTCACAAGCGAGGCGTTTCTACAGTGCAGAGCTGCCCTCCTTCTGTCAGCACACTGGTTGTGGCTCAGACAAAGCTGCAGATTGTCTCCAAAGTGCTGGAGTGCCAGGCTTGGGGTTAATACTGACGCTCGTGCCAAAAGCACCAAGGGGCTCGTTTTCTCGCCACTGTTACAGACAGGAATTTCTTGAGAGGAAGTCGTGTATGTGCGTTCACGTGTGCTTTGTGCGATTGTGTGCGTGTTTGTAACTCTCCATAGCCAAAGTCCAGCAACTGTAGAGTCATTGTTTTAATTCTAATTGAGTTCAGCATGGAGTCATTCCCAGAATGCCATTTAGTCAGTTTTCATCGCATGCCTTTGTCCATTACAAAATCAGATTTGGTGAAAGGGCAGAGAGTTTCATGATTTGGTACTGTTGCAGAAGTCATTGCGTGCAGACTGTGTCACAGATCATCTATAAGCAGGCCTATGAAGAATGTCTGCAGATTTCCACACAATTAGAGTGCCTGAAAATCAAGTTCTGAACTCAAAAAGTTTTGCATTCAGCTAGTTACTTTTGGTTTCGATTATCTGCATGAGGATATCAGGAAGGTGACTGTCTGGAAAGCATTGTTTTCATGGAACCAACTCCACCCACAGTCTGCAAACATAACCAGACATTCATCCACTATAATAAAAGCTTTATTGTACAGACGTTTTGAAAAATATTTGTTTTTGTAAAAACAATGACAAATTAAAATAATTTTCATTCATAACTGTAGCCTAATCTTTGGGATAACTTGATACTAGCCAGACGTGGCAGTCAAAATTTTTTTATGGTTAATATGAATTTAAGCCACCTTTCCACTATCTCCGCTATTTGCATATAACTGTCGCATTTTGCCCCCCAGGAACAGTCTTTGCCTATCAAGCATATTTGATTGGATTGTTAAAGGGGTCATATGATGCTTTTTTAAAGATCATTATTTTGTGTATTTGGTGTAACAGAATATGTTGACATGCTTTAATGTTAAAAACACAAATGCCTTGCTGTACTGTTGTAAGTGATCTTAATGATTCCTAAATGCATCTACTTTCGGAAGGCTAAATAAAGTGCTTTTGCTTTCGCCTAGAAACACACAGCGTCTCCTTGACATGGCTGCTTCAACACTAACTGCTGTTCCTGAAACCACGCCTTCTTTCTTTGCGTGATCATTTGGGCGCATTATGCAAATATTTCCACATGGTGAGGTAGATATGTGGGGGCGTGTTAGAATGAGCCGTTTTAGGGGGGCGTGGCAGAGTCTTAACTTTGATAAAGAATATCTCTTTGGTTTTGAGACTTTAGTCTTTGCAACTTCAGGGATCTTATCTATGCACAATCAGCTTGTAACACTCCAAAGAGAAAGGAAAACTTGAAATCGCATCATATGACCCCTTTAATAATTCAAAACATTTTTAAATTGTGTATTCTGCTAATGCAAATTCAATTTGGAATTTTTTGGAAAATAGGTCTTAAATATTCTGTTTAGTTTCTATTTTACATTTTTTTCATAACTCAAATATGGCTTTCACCATAAAAATAGCCAAAGAATTAAAAAAATGATGGAAAAGTATACAAATTCTCACTATTAACTAGTTGCTTATTAGCATGCATATTATTAGCATATTGGCTGTTTATTAGTACTTATAAAGCACATATTCTGCATGACCATATTCTACATCCCTAATCCTACCCAATACCTAAACTTAACAACTACCTTACTAACTACAGTAGTCAACATTTGGATCAAAAAAGTTAATCAAAGTTGTCCTAAGACAAGAACGGGTATTGTTTTGGTTTTAGGACAACTTTGGTGAAAGGTTTTGATCCACTTCAAATGTTGACTACTATTTTAATAAGCAGTAATAAGGAGTTTATTGAAGCAAAAATTGTAGTTAATGGTTAGTTAAAGGTGCACTAAGCGATTTTTGCCAAACGATGTTGATATTTGAAAGCACCAAAACAAAAACGCCTATAGCCCAACAGGACCTCGCCCCTATTTTGAAATCTCCGCCCCAAACATACGTACACAACCATGGCAACGACGATCGAGGAAACAAGTGAAGATGACACGCAAGCATATTCAAACAAAAGCGAATAAGTTGTGTGAAACAAAGCAAAATCAATGTTACTCACCTATCAAGAAGAAAAACAACGCAACCTCGGCATCCGATCCCAAGCCTTCCGCTCCTTGAGTTCTCTCCCCGAAGAGCCTGATCATAACCCTTCTTTTTAATGTTTTGGTTTTCTTTTTTTTTATCTGTCATCTCTCTGTATCTATAGTCGAGCTGCTAATATCCGTCCAGTGCACTCAAATTGAGCGCTCTTCTCTCTATCATTACAAGACACGCCCCCTTACTGCTGATTAGGGTTGGGTATCGAGAACCGGTTCCATTTTAGAACCGGTTCCAAATTTTCAATAATCGGGTAATCGATAAGACATGTGCATTTCGATTCCGCTTAACGATTCCCGCGTTCGCATTTTAACGTGATTTTAAACTATTTAAGTGCAGGAAGGGAAAGAACTTGCACACTGTTTGCGTGCAGCGCACACATCTGAAGCGCGAGCACAGAGAACAGTGGTCCCGATGCAGGTTCCAGACCTGTGTCCGTTCTCGAACTGTTCCGTGCATTTCCACAAAGGTTGTTCCCAGAACGAACTGACTTCTCTTTCACATTTATCGACCAGTATGCACGAAATATGTCAGTATATCATCATAAACACAGACGTTTTTTTGTCTTAAGTGAACACAAACAGATGAGAACGAAAACGCATGTGTAACAGTACTTTTAGATCTGTGTGTGTTCGGTGTTAAAGAGACAGCCGTCTAATAAACGTGCTGCCTATCATTAATGTTAATCAAAGAACAAAAGAAAATCATTAACTGACTGAATATCTTTCGTAAATTTAATGAGGATTAATCAATATTTTATTTATGAAAAGAAAACTATACAGTGTTTTTAAACTTTTGATTTAAATTTCTGTACCTGACATATTTGTTCAGTTTTATTTATTTATGCTATTGCTAATTAATTTGTTTACTTGTCTTTAACAATTTAATGTTTGAAATTTATATTAGTCTAGTTGTTTTTTTCTGTGGTATTTTTTTGATAAAACCATAGACATAAAACAGAATAAATATGTTTGACATCTAAATATTTGACTTAAAATTTGTTTAATGGATTTTTTTATCTTATTGGAATCGGAATTAGGAATCGATAAGAATCGGAATCGATAAGTAGAATCGGAACTGGAATCGGAATCGATAAAATTCAAACGATACCCAACCCTACTGCTGATTGGCTACAAGTGGGTTTTGGGACTCGGTCAGGGACTGTGGTCAAAAGCGTTGATCAAATATTGCTTAGTACACATTTAATAGTGAGAAATGGACCTTAAAATAAAGTGTAACCAAAAAAAATCACACAAACAAATGATCAGCCTATGTCAATCACATAGCACTTTCAAAGTGGTTATGAAGCAGCTGTTATGCTCCTCTTATTCATCATTGTAAAATAAACGAGTAATGAATCTATGAATACATCCACACAAAACAAATGACCGCTAAAATGTCAGAAAGAAAACCATAGTAGGTTTTCAATGGTGAATTAATGTAAATAATTATGTAATAATTATAAAATAATTATTTTGCACATCATTTTTCATAACCAACATAATACAGAAATATTGTTTAAATAATAACGTTTTAGTACCAAAAAATATTGGTAATTCTTAACTGACGCTGATAGACTACATCACATACAGTCTAGCCAAAAAAGTTAAATGCCACAAGTATTTCAATGCGCCTGAAGCTTAAATTAAAAAAAATCTGCATATGCAAACAATTGGAACTCAACAGCTCCTGTACTGCTCTCCATTGGAAATGAACCACTTTCCAAAATGAAAGGCTGCTTTAGCATATGTGGAGTGGAATTTTGTTCCAGTGAGATTTTGCTGTGGATGCCACAAGATTAAAAACCAAGCCACAGACAAAATGTCCTGTCGCTCACTGCTGATTAGACAAAAAAGCTTTATGCTGTATCGCATTGCATGCGGTTCGAACAAGTATGCGACTTGTATTTATCTCCAAATATTTAAGTCTCTGTGAGCAGATTTGAAATGCTGGTGGCATTTGTGTGTTTTTTTTACCCACTTATTTATTTATCCCACCATGAGTTTGTGTCTCATGCTGTACAGCAGAGTGTCTGTGGGGAGTTGAAAGCTACTCGCTGTCACACACACACACACATACACACACAGATGCTCACTACGTAGAGTGAAAATGAAGAGTAATGACAGTGGGGTATTGACTGTTGTGTTACTAGATCTCAGGAGAGTTATAGTACACACTGCCAGAGGGAGAGAGAGAGAGAGAGAGAGAAGGAAATGGCCTGTTTTCTCTGAAGAACAGTTGAGGGAGAGGTATCATCGTGGGGGAGGTAGAGATGGACCACTTAGGGATGAGAGATGATCGGACCTTCAGATTGTGAGGAAAAAGCGAGGGAAGATCCGAAAGCATGCGGATGAAAGAGTTAGGTACACCTCTGTGATTTTGTGTGTCCTGATTCTGGTGTCATTCAGACGATCATTACCTCAGCTCTAGTCTGTTACTCTTTCAGTCTATCTCTTTCTCTTCCTGTGTTGATTTTATCAGTCTGACATAGTTACACGTTTTGGTCACGCTAGCATAAAGAAATCCCCCCCGAGAGGCTAGATTGTCTCGCAGCGATTCAAAGGACTTTGTGAGCTGTGTGAGAGTGAGAGATTGATAGGTGTTTTCTAAAACAGAGCAGCCTCTTTCTCATGAACGAGGTTGGGGTTATAAATTAGCCTGCGTGAGAGAGAGAGGCTTTGGCCACAGCCGTCGGCCGTGTTTTATTCTCCCACAATCAATGAGGATGAGCCATCGTCACTTCTCCTCCCCTGTCCGCACGCCTTGAACGTTGACGGGAATGTAAATTGGGCTGAACTATGCGTGGGGCCTATGAATTCATGCACAGATCAGCAGTATAAACATACACACGGTCACGCTCATGTAGGGGTGCACCTTTCAACCGGTTCCCACGTCTCAATCTCGCAGGAATGTTACTAGCCCTATGGGGAGTATTTAGACGTGGTCCCTTTTCTTTGCCTTTATTCTTTTCTTTACCTATATTACTTGAATCCGTTCGCGCCATCTGTTGTATCTTTACTGAGTGAAATATGGAATCAAAGCACTGCTTTACTGTCACCCGGTGCTGAGATCTGTGGAAATGAGAAAAGTCTTTGAGCACACCCACTTTGAAAACACAAAGTAGAGCAACAGTATGAGTTCAAATGGAGATAAGGCCCGTTTTATCACTGAAACTCCTGGCAAGAAACTTTATGACCTCATCGTCTTCAATGCAGGAGCCACTATTAGCAGTGTAATAGTATCTGTCCTATGGCAGCTATTGTCAAAACACCCTTGTTCCCTGTCGAGCACTGAGGTTGTTATCAGTTACAGACTGCTGACTGGACTTGAGTTGCGATAAACCATTTTGCACATGACTTTGGCATGAGAACAAGTTTCAGTTGCATCTTACAGTATATGTATGACCTGATGATCAGACAATTGACATTGTGTGCGCCTATTAGTATTTGTTTATATACTATAAAATTTTTCTTAATTTTGAATTAGCATTTATTTTTATATTTTGAGTTTTCATTTAATTTTTTAGTAAATATTTTATGTGCTTTTGTAATTGTTTTTTTTATACTATTTCTTTTTAGCTTTGTTTTGTTAGTTTTTTTTAGTTTAGTACTTATTTAATTTAGTTATTTAAGTAATTTAACTTATTTTATTGCAGAGGCAGCATCTTTAATTTCAGTTTAAGTTTTTCATCTAATACATTTTATTTTATTTTAGCTTTAAAAAAGTTTTCGCTTACAATAGCAACACTGACATGCACATGCAATTGTATTACGTCACCCACATGCACTTTTACTCTCTCTGCTGTTATAAACCTGTGTGTTTTTTTTGTTTGTTTTTTGGTTAATATTTAGCAGAATGTCTTAAATCTCATTTAAATATGGCACAGCAAAATGTATGCCAGGATTGACATCAATGACGAGATGCATGATAACCTGTTTTGTTAAAGGGATAGTTCACCCAAAAATGAAAATTTGATGTTTATCTGCTTACCCCCAGGGCATCCAAGATGTAGGTGACTTTGCTTCTTCAGTAGAACACAAATTATGATTTTTAAGTCCAGCCGTTGCAGTCTATCAGTCGTATAATGCATGGCAATGGTAACAAAATCTATGAGAGTTAAAAAAACATGCACAGACAAATCCAAATTAAACCCTGCGGCTCGTGACGACACATTGATGTCCTAAGACACGAAACGATCGGTTTGTGCTAGAAACCGAACAGTATTTATATCATTTTTCACCTCTAATACACCACTATGTCCAACTGTCTTTGGGCGCGCACATTGAAGAAACAAAGTCACCTACATCTTGGATGCCCTGGGGGTAAGCAGATAAACATCAAATTTTCATTTTTGGGTGAACTGTCCCTTTAAGAACCTGTGTTATCATATGAATTATGTTTTTTGGCTATTTTTGTAGTGCATGTTTTTGTCAGTTTTGTAGGTTATTTATTTTTTATTGTATTGAGGAAAACGCACATTCTGCACATTTGTCTTTTCTTTTTGTGTTCCATAGAAGAAAGAAGGTGTATCCTTTTGTGATCATTTTAATGACACACCTTCCTATAGGCACTTCACAATAAATTAAATGTTTTTTTTTTTTTTTGTATTCAGGAATAACACATTATGTTGATCAAAAGTGACAGTAAAGACTTTTATAATGTTACCAAAAAATTCTATTTCAAATAAATGCTGTTCTTTTGAACTTTTTATACATCAAAGAGATATTATTATCCATTGATATTAATGTTTTATTAAAGTTTTTATTGATATAGTATTTTTTGTAAGGTAATCAGAAAGAAAAACAAAGGAACATAAGGAGACTCAGTAATAGGAAGGAAGGGAGACGCAGAAGGTGGTGTATATGTGTGTGTGTGTTCCCAGGTGGCTCCTGAAGTCACAAAGCTCTATTCTAGAGGGTAAATGGGAAGACAGTAACTCAAAACGAACAGCCTTTAAGAGACACAAACTGCCTCTCCAACTGAGCTTCCTCCATATGTTTTCTGTTCTCTGCAGCACACACTGATGGCCGTGTTTAGTCTTCAAATGCTCCCTATCACGGGTCTTCAGCTGTCATCAAACTCCTTGCTTTTTTCTTCCTGAAAAATATAAACCTCATAGCTTCTATTTTCCTTTTTTAGTGTTACTTATTTCAAGATGACTTTGCAAACACTACCATTCAGACTACCTCTGTTTGATCATCTTAATGCATCCGTGCCGAATAAAACTATTTCTTTAAGAAAAAAAAAGTACTTGCATAGTGTACTTGAATGATGGTGCTACAAGCTACTTCAAAGAATAGCGTGGTACATATCCTAAAACCATAGTTGTACCCTGATACTTTTTGTTAGCTCTCTTTCTTCTCTCCTCCTTCAAAACAAACTATCTGGCTGCTTTTGTGCGCTTTCCTTCCCTTTTCTCTCTCTCACACAGAAATGCAGCCACACCTTGTTCCTTTATATCTATCAGTCACTGCTGCTTTTGTTGGGAAGACTAAACCTACCGGAGTTCATTCACATCTGCCACAAAACACCTGTTATGTCACACTGGGTCCGGGGGAAAGGAGTGACTCATCATGGTCTTTTCTTTTAGGCCGGTCTAGGACCAACTTTATATTTGAACACTGAACCACTGCACACTGTTCACAGTCAGCTTCAGATGCAGTTCTGCTTCAGACACGATCAGTCTTCAGTTTGCCTCACCATCGCACTACCTGTCCCACTCAGACCGTTTACTAATGTGCGGCCTTGGCAGCTAACAATATAACACTGTGTCCTCATGTTACTGCTGTGCGGCGTGAGAAAGGGACATTATGAGAAGTTTGCTGTCGACCTCAGCCAGAAGCAATTAAACTGTTTATGAAGCATTAACTGAAGTATTTGTTTTAGGCTTGCTATTTATTTTGTGACACACGCGCTAATGTGCACTGTTGATTGAGTCCAGTGTCCGCTCAAACACTCAAATAGAGTGTTTTGAGTAAGGACGGACATTGGATGAGAATCACACACAGGAAGTTGAGCTCACTCTCTGGACTGGCCTTTGCACCTCAGTAGACTTGTCATCAGGATGGAATGAGAGGTACGGTTGAGTGTCATCAGCATTGCAGTGATATGAAAAGCCATAGCCGCGTTTCCACTGCAGGAACTTTCCCCAGGAACTAGGGACTTTGGGCCGGTACTCGGTGTGTTTCCACCGCAAAAACCAGGATCTAAATAAAGTTCTGGGTAAAAAATTGCCCCTCAGAAAGTGCTCATGTATCCCGACGAGAGCAGCCTCAACTCGGCTAGTCCTTCTGACATTTGCCGCTGGCTCTGATGTCTCTGTAGTGGATAAACATAAGATATATAAATTCGTTTTGGATAAATCTTAACAGGTAATCTTTGGTCTTTATTGTATTAATCTATTAATATGTTAAAATTAAAATTAAAACAGGCAATATTTGATATAGTATTTCGTTTCATTGTAATGTAGGCCATGTACGTTCCCTAAACATTTCTGCGGCTATTAATATGTTTAAATGAAAACGAAAACGGACAGTGGTGTTTGATATATTTCGTCTTATTGTAAATACAGTGA
>NW_015623500.1:8045-8815 GCF_001515625.1 Sinocyclocheilus rhinocerous | reverse complement strand
CAGAACCTAGTGATGCCATGTAGACAGAGAAGAGAAGTGGTCCAAGAACTAAGCCCTGAGGCACCCCAGTAGTTAGATGTTATAGTTATATATAGTTATTTGTATCTATATATATCTAGATGTTAGATGTTTTATTTATATATATATATATATATATATATATATATATATATATTTATAATACACAAACTTGTTTTACTCTGTAATAACTCTGTAATACACTGCCATACAAATGTTTCTGGTTGTTTTTTTATTTTATTTTTGAAATACGTTTCTTATGCTTACTAAGGCCACATTTTTACAATCTAAAATAAAATTATAAAGGTAATAATATGAAGTACTTAGCACAATTAAAAGTAACTGTTTTCTATTTAAAATATAATTTCATTGGACATTGGATGAGAATCACACACAGGAAGTTGAGCTCACTCTCTGGACTGGCCTTTGCGCCTCAGTAGACTTGTCGTCTGGAGTGGCCTCACACTGTGTACTAACTAGGTGCGACACACAAAGTGTCAAGTGTCAGATCTCTTCCGTGTTAATCTGAGTTTTTGTTCTAATCGCTAACGTTGGGATACATCAAGATGCGCTCGAGGGTGGACTTGACATTCAGCCCTTATATCCTAGTCATTAAGAATTTAGGTCTGGCTCTTTTCCTGGTATGGAAGGTCCACTTTACATGAGCCAGTTAATTCCTGATTGTTAGAATAGAATGCATAATGGATGGTATTTGTGTGTGTATATATATATATATATATATATATAAAATA
>NW_015623500.1:7248-7727 GCF_001515625.1 Sinocyclocheilus rhinocerous | reverse complement strand
TGATATATTTCGTCTTATTGTAAATACAGTGAGGAAAATTGCAGTAGCCAAGGTGAGCTGACTGATGTTATCAAGTACGCTGCTGTTTACGGACTTGCGTCCTCCCGTCCGCGGGAGTTCACGCTCCTAAGTCGAACTCGCGAAGTCCGAACTACCGAGGATGCAAGTCCGAAATCTGCGTACTTGGTATTGAAACGCGCGCAGACCTACGTCACCAGACTATTTGCCTATTCTTCTCGGTACTTCGTACAGTCGCTGATTCAGAAGCGCCAGATTGTCATAGCAAAGTCGGAATTTCCCCTTTTTTTTTTTTTTTTTTTTTTTGAAGCATTAAGCATAAGTTTCTTATGTTTACTAAGGCCACATTTTTACAATCTAAAATACAATTAAAAAGGTAATAATATGAAGTACTTACTTAGCACAATTAAAAGTAACCGTTTTCTATTTTAAAATATAATTTATTCCTGTGATGACAAAAA
>NW_015623500.1:3637-6547 GCF_001515625.1 Sinocyclocheilus rhinocerous | reverse complement strand
GATTCTTTAATAGAAACAGAAAGTACAAAAAAAAAACATTTCAAATATAACTCTTTTATATAATTTTAAATGTCTTTACTGTCACTTTTGATCAATTTATTGTGTCCAGATAAAAGTATTAATTTTGTTAAAAAAAAACAAAAAAAAAATGTACTGACCCCAAACTCTTAAACACTAGCGTACTTCGAGTTACTAGTAAAATGTGTTGTGTACGGTGGCCGAGAAGTGGTTGTGTTTTCTGACTTGTTATAATGTTTTCTGAATTGTTGTTGTGTTTTCTGAATTATTTTGTTTTTTAGACTTGCATTTGCATTTGTAATTTGTTATTTTGTTTTCAGAATTGTGATTTGCTTTGCACTTCTCTGCCACCGTAGTTGTGAATGCCATTTCATATTGAATTCTTTTAGTTAGATCATAAAAATGACTTTGGAGTCTGTAAAATGTTTTATATTTTGATACAAGTCTCTTATGCTCTTATCAAAATTACAAAAATACAGTAAGAATATTGTGAAGTATTATTCCAATTTAAAATAGATTTTCTGTTTTATTATATTTATTAAATAAACATATGACAAATCTGTAACAATCAATAGAGAGTCAAATGCTCAAATAAAACTTTATGCCGACACAATAGCAGGGTCACTGAATTGCAACTGTAAAAATACAATAAATATCCAAGGTTTTGTTCAGATATGCAGCAATTTTGTTGCATATCTGACTAAAATCCCAAAAAATAAAAATGCTTGCCACAGCATGTGCTCAAGTGTGTGATATACAGTAATGCCACAGACGATGTTATCTCATGCCCCTCATGAGTTCAGCACCTCTCAGTGTCATGAGCATGTTACAGTACACAAAAATTCCAGTTTTCCATCATCTCTTTCCGCAATGATAGCTACTCTCCTCTAAGTGTCTCTGGCATCATGCTGACACTCAAGTCATTACTATGGCAAGAAAATATATACCGATTTTCAAAATGATAGGGTGTATAGTAAGTCCTAAAGATTTAAAAAATGTGTGCAGTGTATGAAGAAAATCCATTTTTAAACATCACCTCATTAAAACATTTTAAAATTACAAAAACATTGAACATTTTAGTTATAAATGAGCTTGTGTCGTTGTTGATTATAGGTTTTTGTTAGGCAGAGACTGAGAGAAAACAAAAGAGAGGGGAAGAGGAACCGTTCCAGCTGCCTAGTAAAAACCACAACACCTGGGATGAAGGAAGTGAGCGAGCATGTGTGGGTTTGTGTGTGGGTCCCCTACGCCGTGATGTTTCTGACCCCAGCCGCCTTATAAAAGGCCCTTTGATGCAGAGGCAGGCCTCCTTTAGCATGGCAGAGCTTTAGGTGTGTGTGTGTGTGTGTGAGAGATTAGGAGGTAGAGGGTGTACTTTAACCCATTTAGTACTGGGCGCTTGCCAGATTTAGTAGCTTAGTCGACTAATCCCCTTCCGCCCGCCCTTTTCTTACCAACAAGTGTCTGTACTTGTGTCTTTGTGTGTGTGTGTTTGTATACTTGTGTTTTTGTGAGCTTCTATGGAAGCAAAAGAAGGGATCTGAGAGACTTGGGAACCATGTTCACCTCCATTGATTGTTTCCTGGCTGTAAAACATGTTGACGGTTTCCCTGATGGGATTTGAAACAGACCTGTAAGTTTAACCGGACAGCAGCTGACTCGGCTCTCGTTCTGTAATGTCCCCTGTATTCTCTCTTTTTCTCTTTCTGTTTTTCACTCCATCACTCCCTCATGGCTGGAGTTTTGGAGCTGCCGAGGGGACTTCCATTTTATTCTTAGCCACAGTTATAAAGTGCTTGTGGGCTAGGTTACATTTAAAACATCTACAATTTTATCAATAAAAACAGCTAGATGGTGTTTTTGTGGTGGGTTGAAATCCAGAAATGGGTTGTGGATTCTAATAATCAAATAATTTAATATGCTAAGTGTAAAAGGAGGGGAAATGAGAATGCAAAATTAAATATTGAATGTCAACTTATATGATTTTTAAAAAATGACCTATAATTGATACTGTATTGATATATTGTGCATCTCCATCCATATATTTTATTGTTCAAAAATCTGTATGTCTGATACTGTATTTTTGCACAATTCAGCTGTCACTTGGTAATGTGGATGATAGGGCTGCACGATTCTTGCTAAAATGTGAATCACGATTTTTCTCCATGGGAATTGAGATCACGATTCTCTTACACGATTCTCATTTTTTCAACCAAAATACAACCAAGTACAAAAACAAAACAAAACACAGGACTAGAGCTGCACGATTCTGGATAAATTGAGAATCACAATTTTTTTTGTCTCAAATAGAGATCACAAATCTCCCACGATTCTGAACTAAACAAAATAATGTGTGGCAAAATATGATTGCTGCAGTCTATTTAAAAGTGTTTAATTAATTTGAATGAAGTATTAACCATTTTAATATACACTACCAGTCAAAAGATTTTGAACAGTAAGATTTTTAATGTTTTTTAAAGAATTCTCTTCTGCTCACCAAGCCTGCATTTATTTGATACAAAATACAGCAAAAGCAGTAATACTGTGAAATATTTTTACTATTTAAAATAACTGCTTTCTATTTGAATATATTTTAAACTGTAATTTATTTCTGTGATGCGCAGCTGTATTTTCAGCATCATTACTCCAGTCTTCAGAGTCACATGATCCTTCAGAAATCATTCTAATATGCTGACATGCTGTTCAAGAAACATTTTATTATTATTATTATTATCAATATTTAAAACACTTGAGTAAATTTTTTTTCAGGATTCTTTGATGAATAGAAAGATCAGCATTCATCTGAAATAAAAAGCTTTTGTAACATTATACACTATTCCATTCAGTATAATTTTTATTATTTTTTTGGGAAAGAAATTATAGAAATTAATA
>NW_015623500.1:3012-3410 GCF_001515625.1 Sinocyclocheilus rhinocerous | reverse complement strand
CTCTGTGTCAGCGGCAGTGCGAACGCAGATTTGAATGATCCGGTAAGACTTTTTCAAAGGTTTAATAGACACGGGAGAATCGTTGTCATTTAGAAATGAGATCGTGTGGTTGTCTGAATCGAGATCGCGATCTTTTAACGATTAATCGTGCAGCTCTAGTGGATGATAATAATACACTACCTTTTAATTTTAATTTAAAAAACCAAAGACACATTAAAGGGGTCATATGATGTTGCTAAAAAGAACATTATTTTGTGTATTTGGTGTAATGAAATGTGTTTATGCGGTTTAAGATTCAAAAAACACATTATTTTCCACATACTGTACATTATTGTTTCTCCTCTATGCCCCCCCTTTCTGAAACGCATCGATTTTTACAAAGCTCATCGGTCAGAAAA
>NW_015623500.1:0-376 GCF_001515625.1 Sinocyclocheilus rhinocerous | reverse complement strand
TAGCACCAAATCAGCATATTAAAATGATTTCTGAATGATCATGTGACACTAAAGAATGAGTAATGACTGCTGAATTCATTTTTAAATGGCTGCAGAAAATTCAGCTTTGCATCACAATAATGAATTACATTTTATATAATTAAATATAATGTATTATTTAATATATTTATTAATAAATATGCATTAATTTATAGGCAAATAGGTTAATTTGAAATATGCTAATTAGGCCTGTCGCAGTAATCAATATATCGACTTAACGTGCAATATATGTACATGATCTCAATCATTTTTGGTGACGCAATATATTCCACTTGCGCTAGGGTTGTGACGGGAGGAAATTTTCCCACCGGTTAATCGACGTGTGACAACACCAGTA
>NW_015623499.1:410-531 GCF_001515625.1 Sinocyclocheilus rhinocerous | reverse complement strand
GACCCCTTTAAAAAGTCAAGGGTCAAGAGGCAACTAAAGCAACCACTCTTCACAAAAACGGTAAGTTGAAAAAAAAACATCTAAACATTAATTCTCAATAAAGAACTTCTGTTTTAGATAC
>NW_015623499.1:0-204 GCF_001515625.1 Sinocyclocheilus rhinocerous | reverse complement strand
GCTTGTTAACAGCAGCTGTTCATCACTAATGCTCAATCAGCACTTAATTAATCACATAATTATCTCATTTACTTGAACACTCTTTTAGAGTGGGACCATATATGCTCCGAGCAGTGTTAATTTAACACTCGGGATTTTACTGTGTAGGCTTTATAGACCGTTAAGTTGAGAGTGACTCTTGAAGGACCAGCACCACATCCTCTT
>NW_015623498.1:19351-22111 GCF_001515625.1 Sinocyclocheilus rhinocerous | reverse complement strand
CAGTTTCCTGTAGGCTGAAATCTCCAGAGAATTTCTGAAGCTGAACACAAATCGTTCATTCAGTAAAGCTTCCCAGAGATCTTTAATACGATCTTTAAAGTCTAACAGCATCATTCCATGTGATTTTGAGGCTTCAGACATAATAGTTTCCTTTAGTTCTTGAATATTCTCACAGTAGTTTGGGTTTGGTGGTGCCATTGGTGGGTTTCCCTCCCAGAGATGAGTAAAATACTTCACATCATTCTGAACATCAAATCTAATGACATCACTGAAACGTTGTGCATCACAGTCTTCCTCTTCAGCAGCAAGTTTTGTCATAGCATCCAGTTTCTCTTGCAGTCGTCTCCTTCCCTCCATGTTTTTCTCTCCAGCTGTGATGTCTGAGACGTTCTGATGCACAAACACACAGCTGGGATTCAATCTGACCTTCTTCATCCTCATGAAGGCCTGAACAACAATCTGAAGAATGTCCTGCATCTCACCAGGGTTTTCTCCAAAGATGTTGATCAACGTTAAATTTCCAAGACCAACAACAAATGTGGCCAATTCATTGTCATGATCTCTTGTTGATCTTCCGGCCAGTTCTAGAGAACAAAGACCTTCAGTATCAACAACCAGAATAAAGTCAAAGTTCATCTGTGTTTTCATCTCGTCTGAGACTCTGATCAGCTGCATGAAAGCTCCTCTGGTGCACCTGCCAGCACTGACGGCAAACTGGAGTCCAAACATGGCATTCAGCATGGTGGATTTCCCAGAGCTCTGAATCCCTAAAACTGACAGCACAAAGACTCTCTGGTCTCCCAGTTTCTGGATGAGTTGATCTAGAACAGCAGAGATCCAGATCACAGGAACATGAGCAGCATCTCCATCCATCAGCTCCAGTGGAGATCCAGAGATCATCATCTCTGCTGCAAGACTCGGGAGAGAAGAGAAGTGAATCTGCAGGTCTTTCTTGTTCTTCTTCACAGATGAACATGATTCATAGATCTGACCGATCTCCCTCATGATGTGCTCCAAACCAAAGGCTGCGGATTGAAGTTCCTCAGATATTCTCTCAAATTCAGTTTGTGCAGTTGTCAGTTGCTCAGATTTATAATTGTTATCATTCAATTTTAAGACTGTTGACCACTTTTCATTATACTTGTGATGTAGAGCAGAACGATCAGCTGAGATATATTCATACAGGAGGATTATGAGCCATTTAATGAAAAACATCTTTTCATGTTCAGCATCTATGGTCATTTGTTTTATGAAGAGCTTCATAAACTCACTGATGTCAGATTCATGCTGTTGCTCAAGGATTTTCTTCATTTCTGTGTGCTTTTTACTTATTTCCATTTCTGTCTCATCTGCTCGAGTTCGATGTAGTTCTTTGTTCTTCTGACTCCACTGATGCCACAGTTTCCCCTGATGAGGCAGAAATGATTCTTTGATTTCTGTCAGATCTTTCTTCTCCAGTAAACTCATCATCTGCTGTGCTGCTGCTCTTCCTCTCCTGCAGTCATCATCATCTTCCTCATCTACTCTGATGTCTGAGTGTTTCGACACATCTTTAAGTCTGAAAGTGGAAGATGATTCTGAGAGACAATCATTTACAGCTCTTCTGAGTTCTTCAGATACTTCTGACTGATTTCTGTCTTTTAGACCGATCATGTATTTTCCTTTCCATGTCTTAATGAGAGTTGAAGCATTCTCAGTAAGAAGACAAATGATTGGCTTTGAGCCCTTATAGAGTTCTTCAAGTTTTGTCCTGCTTCTGTCATTCCTGTCCAGTTGTGGTAGAAGGAAAACATTGACTGAGGCCATTTCAGTGAGGATCTGCAGACACAGAGCCAAACCTGAAGAAAAACACCATTGGAGTTTCTGCCTTGTAGATCGGCTGGGTTTGACTGATGGCTTCATAGTTGATGTTTCTTATCTTCCAGCTCTTGTTGATTTGTCTGAATGTCCAGAGAGGAAACTCAATCTGTTGTGTGAATGGATCAGGAACAAGCAGAGGCAGAGCGTACTGACACTGGGACAGTTTAGTGACCATCAGCTGCTTCAGGAAACCATCAGCACAATGAAACACGGCCATCTGAACATCCATCGGGTGGATTTTCTCAGATTGGCTTGTTTCTTCATTAGACACTGACCCTAAATAAAATTTTAAAAAATCAGAATCAGCGTCTTTTTTAAATGAATCATAGCTGGCTTGATCATTGTGAACTTCCTCATTGTTCTCCTTAGTTTTGAGGTATCTTGCTCTGTAGTTCATCATCAGTAGTTTTTGTATGAAAGTCTGAATCAGCTCTTCTTAGAAATAAATATTTCATTTACTTTGATTATTTACTTTGGGTTTTAAACAAATAAATAATAATGTCACTCTTACATTTTATATTTGATAGCATTTATTGAATTTAGTGTCAGTTCCACATTTTTTAAGCATAGACCTGAGAATAATATATATGACTCAAATGGTTGTAAATAATGAATGCCTTTAAGTAGAGACCTAATTTTGGACTCTTTTGAGATAAGACACTTTGCAGATTATTGTTATTTGTTTAATTGAAAAACAGTTCTACAAGTGGAACAGGAAAAAGTTATAGAAGTATAAAAGAGAGTTTGCAGTAAAACTTTGTTTGAGCACAATACCAGACTTTTCCACAAAGGACACCCATCCTCCCACATGATTTGAGTTTTCTGAACCATATATTTCCATACAAAAATCACACTGTGACGAGAAGGGCAGGGCCGAGAGCCATGGGAATGGTGCGAGGC
>NW_015623498.1:18805-19066 GCF_001515625.1 Sinocyclocheilus rhinocerous | reverse complement strand
TAGTCTATTCTTGGGCTATGATTAGACGTCTATTAGATTTTCACTGACAGCCCAAATTTAGCCTCGTTTTAGCCTAGCCGTCTAGGCTATATTTAGACGTCTAATAGACATCTTTTAAATGCAAAATTGCTTGCTGGGTTGCTTCCAAACAGTTAAGCACCCTTTTGAAAAAATATGTGGGAAGTGTGTCAAGATAGCAGGTTGACGATTTAAGGTGCTGTACTGTTTCTACCCAAAATTCGCTATCAATTTCTTCAAAAG
>NW_015623498.1:8116-16879 GCF_001515625.1 Sinocyclocheilus rhinocerous | reverse complement strand
AGATAGATAGATAGATAGATAGATAGATAGATGTAAGTATTTGATGTACAGGTCAAAGGTCAAAATCCAGTTTGATAGAAAGATAGATAGAGATAGGCAAGGCAAGGCAAGGCAAGTTTATTTGTATAGCACATTTCATACACAATGGTAATTCAAAGTGCTTTACATAAAAGAAAAGAAAAAAAATAATCACAACAATAAAACAAGGAATTTAAAACTTTGAAAATTATTTAAAAAATTGATTTAAGAGGTTTAAAATGAATTTAAGAAAACGATTATACATAGAATATAGTGCAATCAGTTCGGACATCGCACAGTGCTCATTCAATGAATGCACAGCTAAACAGATGAGTTTTGAGTCTGCATTTAAATGTGACTAATGTTTTAGCACATCTGATCTCTTCTGGAAGCTGATTCCAACTGCGGGCGGCATAATAACTAAAAGCAGACTCCCCTTGTTTTGTGTGAACCCTTGGTATTTCTAACTGACTTGATCCTAATGATCTGAGTGGTCTGTTAGGTTTATATTCAGTGAACATATCTGCTATGTATTTAGGTCCTAGGCCATTGAGTGATTTATAAACGAGTAAAAGTACTTTAAAATCAATCCTAAATATAACTGGAAGCCAGTGTAAGGACCTGAGGACTGGTGTAATATGCTCAGATTTTCTGGTTCTAGTCAGAATTCTGGCAGCAGCGTTCTGGATGAGCTGCAGCTGTCTAATGGTCTTCTTGGGAAGGCCGGTGAGGAGACCATTACAATAGTCCACCCTGCTGGTGATAAAGGCATGAACAAGTTTCTCCAAGTCTTGACTGGAAACAAAACATCTAATTCTTGCAATGTTTTTGAGATGATAGTATGCTGATTTAGTTACTGCTTTGACATGACTACTGAAACTAAGGTCTGTCTCCAGAATCACACCAAGATTCCTGACTTTATTTTTAGTTGTTAGACCCCTAGAGTCAAGGTATGCATTCACCTTGAGAACTTCATCTTTGTTTCCAAATGCAATGACTTCAGTTTTTTCCTTGTTTAACTGAAGAAAGTTCTCGCACATCCAACTGTTAATTTCATCAATGCATTGGCAGAGGGAGTCAATGGGGCTGTAGTCATTTGGAGATAAGGCTAGGTAAATCTGGGTATCATCTGCATAGCTGTGATAGGCGATTTGGTTCTTTCTCATTATTTGACTTAGTGGGAGCATATACAGGCTAAACAAGAGCGGTGCAAGAATTGAGCCTTGTGGGACTCCGCATGTCATGGACGTCCACTTAGACTTATGCTCTCCTATACTCACATAATAACCTCTCCCTTCTAAGTATGACCTGAACCATTTGAGTACCATCCCAGAAAGCCCGACCCAGTTTTCCAGTCTCTCTAGTAGTATGTTATGATCGACAGTGTCAAACGCAGCACTGAGATCTAGTAGTACCAGCACTGATATTTTGCCAGATTCAGAATTTAAGCGAATATCATTTATTATCTTAATGAGCGCTGTCTCTGTGCTGTGATGCGGTCGGAAACCAGATTGAAAATTGTTCAGGTATCCATTTGAGTTTAAGTATTTGTTCAGCTGATTAAAGACTACCTTTTCAATAATCTTTCCTATAAAAGGAAGGTTTGATATTGGTCTATAGTTGCTCAATATGGTGTTATTAAGATTGCTCTTTTTCAGAAGGGGTTTAACAACTGCAGTTTTCAGGGAGTTTGGAAATGTCCCAGAAAGAAGTGAGGCTACCACTTCTAAGAGATCTGCTTCCAAACAGTTAAGCACCCTTTTGAAAAAATATGTGGGAAGTGTGTCAAGATAGCAGGTTGACGATTTAAGGTGCTGTACTATTTCTTCCAAAATTTTGCTATCAATTTCTTCAAAAGCAGACATAGTATCTTGTTTTTGATATTGCGGTCGAATCTGTCTGACCTCTGCATAACTTGGGGATGTGCTAATCGCCTTCCTGATATTATTGATCGTCCCAGAAAAGAAGGAAGCAAACTCATTGCATTTGCTGTCAGAGAGCATTTCACTGGGAATCTGACTTGGGGGGTCTGTTAGTTTCTCAACAGTAGCAAAAAGAGTGCGAGTGTTGTTAAAATGACTGTGTTGATTTTCTCCAAGCTGATTTTTGTCTGCCAGTCTTCTTGCTGGCTTTCACAGGAGCAATGTCATCAATAACATTTTTAACATTTGAGTTAAAGGAATCAAGGAGAAAATCAACAGAGTCTGCAGAAATGCTTGGTGTTAGAGATATAGCCTCCATAAATAGCACACTAGTGTTTTCATTAATGCATCTCTTTCTGACAGAGACAGATCTAGATTCAGTGGTAACAGAGATCAATATATCAAAGAAAATACAGAAGTGATCAGATAGTGCTATGGCCTTAATAACAATGGATGAAATGTTTAGACCTCTACTGATGATTAAATTGATTACGATTGTGTGTGGATCCATGCACATGCTGAATCATTACTGCATCACATGCTGCAGTAAAATTTAAATAATAAAAAAGTATTATAGGACAGAACTTTCTATAATATTTATAACTATAGCAAATCTATTTATGTAATGCAGCAGGTAATTCTTTTATATGCTTGCTTGTATGTATTTTAAACGCCATTTAGGTGATTCATTCACCTTCACTCGCGCAGCGTGGGAGGAGTCTTGTACCTGTGCTCGTGTCCACCATGTTTGTGTGGTTTGGATGGCAACAAAACAATGGATTATTTACAAAGAGATACGGATGTATGGAGTCATTTCGATAAAACAATTCTGGTTGCGCATTTACATTTTTTTTACTAACAATATTTTACCAACGCAGGCACTTATAAGCTCATAAAGGAACTTGCTAAAAGTTAGCTTTGCGTGCGAGACTGCAGCGAACGTGGCTTTCTTGCTTTGCCCGAAAACGTAAGTTAATAAATGAACAAAATCTTTTTCATATTTGATCTGAGTTTTGTTATGTGGGATAAAGTGTTTACGCTGCAGTAAACTTTGACGAGCAACACTACAATCCGCAAACAGATGAGGAAGAGGAGGATGATGACAGCGCAGCCTATACAAGGAGAAAGGTTTGTATTTTTAGTTTTCACATTCTTATTTTTATGAATGCACTTACAATGAGCAAAGGTTGTTTTCATTCCATATTTATTAAAGGACGTGAGAGTGAAGATGATTTTTTGTAGCATGTATTAGAGAAGATCGTTTTCAAATAACCTAAACTAAATACATAAGCTAATAATAAGCTAGTTTCAGTGATTTTTATGACGGGAATGTACTGCAATCATATTAATATGCATCAGTATGTCTAAAATCATCTGCAATAGATCTGTCCTGCTTTTACAGTTGCTAAATGTGTAACTGACTACAACACAAACACAGCCTCACAGTTTATCACATTTGTTGCTACTTTAGTTGCTTCCTCACTCAGCATGTCGAGACACATGGGAATAACTGATTATGTCTCTTAACATGACACAAATTTATTTTTTCTAGTAAACAAGAGAAGTGTTTTCATCGCTGAAGAAATGGCAGACATTACTCCTTAGACACCTGTGAACACCAGCAGTGCCTGCAGTCCAAGAAAGTGGACATCATCTTTATTATACTTCTCTGACTGGACTAACAAGGAGCAGTTAGAGCCAATGAGAAAGTAAGTTCAAATAAATGTCTACATTGACCATTACACAATGTTATTTTCTGCAGTAACTGGGGGGAATCTTAACTGAAGAGACCTACTGACCAACAGCAAGCTTTAGATCTACTGAATGTGTATTTTTCAAGCATTTTATTACAGCGTTCACTGTTATGTTTGTGCACAGTGATGACTAGTGAAAAGTGTTTCTATTAATTTACTTAAAAGTATAGTTAACTCAGAAATCGGTCATAATTTACAAAACATTTTTCCAAACCTCTGACATTTGTTTTTCTGCAGAACTCAAAAGAAGATACTTTGAAGAATGCTGGTAATCAATACCAACACGTTTGTCCATATAGACAACATGAGGGGGAGTAAATGATTTTCATTTTTGGGTGAGCTCTCCCTTCAATTACCATTAGCTACACACTAAATATTAATAATGCTTGGCACAGCCACTTATTTTGCTGTCATTGCAGTTAGTGCTGTAAATAGTCTGTCAAACAACAGGTACATTGCTACAACATATATATTTAATTTAATTCAGTTTGGCACATTAAGTTAGACCTTTTAGTAATAGATACTTTTATATAATTTGCTCTTTACAGGTGCAAAAATTAAAGCTCCCAAACAAAGATATCACCGGATTAAGACATGAAAGACATGTTACATCACAACGACCATAAATCCTGAGTGATTTGAAAATGAGCAACAACCAAGGAACAGTAATCATCATTTCACTCAATACGATCCATGGTAATAGTTGTAAATTATTTGATAATTTAAAACAAAAAGTACAAAATGTGTTTAATTTCAAAACTTTGCCATTAACCATTGTGTTACAATAAGGTATCATAGTAAATGTTGATTGTTGAACTAACAATGAGCAATACATTTGTTACAATATGCATTCTTTGTCACTGTTAGTTAATAATAAATAAAACCGTTCTTTGTTAGTTCATGTTAGCTCAGATCCATTAAATAATGTTAACTGATATGACTTTTGTTTTTAATAATGTATTAGTAATTGTTGAAATTTACATTAAGGTTAATATTTGCTTTAGAAATATTTGCCATTGTTATTTCATGTTAGGTAGGTAACTAATGTTAACAAATGAAACCTTATTGTAAAGTGTTACCTGAGTGTTTATGTTTATACTTATTCAATTTTACAATCCAAGTATGTGCAAGTAAATGCAAGTGTAATTTTGCAAAATATTGTTTAATAGCTATGCACTTTCTGTATAACAACTTCTGTTTTTGTTGTTGTTTGGCTTTAATTGCATTGTTTTGTAAAAAAAAAAAATTGTAAATAAATTTTCTTCATGCCAACTTGATCAAGTGAGTTCTTTAAAATGGACTTTAAAATTGCATTCATCATAATGAGACATTTATAATTGTCACGGTGCTTAATGTGAGGAGCGAGGAACGTGGAGACGGAGAAATTCCAATAGAAACAGTCTTCATTTATCCAAACAAAGTAATACAGGGCAGGCAGGAACTCACACGTAGCACATCAGGAGACAAATAAGACCCGACAAGGAAACATGGGGCAGACTGCACTATAAATACTACACTTAACGAGGGATAATTAACAAACGCTGGTGAATCAAATGAAGCAATGGACAAGGGAGAAAACTAGGTCACGGAGCACATGGGGAGAAAAACACACACAGACAGGTCCATATCCCTGGGAGCCTCAGGTGGAGGACGGACCCCCCGGAGGAGGACGGCCAATAGAGTTCAGGGTGGAAATGACGGAGGGAGGAGCCAGGGAGGAGCCAGGAGGATCCAGGGCAGACCAGACAGAGGAAGGAGCCAGGGAGGAGACAGGAGGAACTTGGAGGAACTTTTCCACAACATTCTAATTTATTGAGATGCACCTGTAGTATCACTGTAATCCTCGACCATCAAAACATAGGGGTAGACATAACTTTTTCTGTGTTATCACGTTTGGTTCAGGAGATATAACACAAAATACATAATTTGGTTATGGAGGAAAGTAAAATGGCCGCCATGGCAACCAAAAGGTGTTTTTGTGATGGCTCCATTTCTGAAAGGAGGCCAGGCAGTGAGAGGTGTGCATGTTGCTTGACGTGAACTTAATTTACAGTTCATTACTGTTAAAAGGTGCTTCATGGTGTGTCTTTTTATTTTACTCCTTTAATGATCAGTGTTAAATGAACACTGCTCATTGTTCACCAGTGGTGGAAATGGCCAAAATGCACTGGGGGGACTCCAGCTTGCAAAGTACCAAAGACTATAGAATACCCAAGATGTATCACTCGTATAGTTTTGAATGGGGAAAAAAATCAAACTCTCAATATACCCTTCAGGTCATTTTTACCCATGAGGGGCACTTTTGTTACAGGTACGGAAGGAGAGTATGAGGTTAAATGTGTTCAATATCAGATTCCAGTGTGAACGAATGACAGTCCTGAACAGGCATGGAATTATAACGAATGTTGATATGACCATTCAGACTGCGGACGCATTGCAAAACATCTGACCTGAATAAGATTTAGGACCACATATGAAAGTGGCCCAAATCAGAATCGAAAAGATCAGATTCCATGTGGTTTGTGCTGCTCACACGGTCATGAAACTAAATGATCAGAATCACATATGAGCAAAAAAAATCGGATTTGGGACACATTTTCCTGCAGTGTGAATGTAGCCAAAGTAACAATGAAGCAGTGCTGCCTGCAGATAACGAGATAATTAAGTGATTAATTGATGATTGGCCATTCGTGATGGTACCTGCTGTTAACAACCAGAATCATGCTGTCAAAATAAATAAATAATTAAAAAACTTCCTGAAATGCATGGCAAACGTTTACCATTAATGGAAATGTCAAAGTCCATCAACATTTTTAGATTGAAAGAAAAAGAGAAGAGACAAGCACACTACAACTGCCTTATGCCCAGCATACACTGTATGACTGTGGGCTTTCCCAGATGAAAGATGACGATTGTGATACAATTGCAATGATTTCTCTTTGGTCATGGCTCCTAAACGGTGGTCCTACATTGGACTGTGAGAGAGGTGCAAAGATGGCCGTTGTCATGGTCTTGTGACCAAAAATAGCATGAGATAATTTTCTGGCAGTGTCAGAAATTTAGGATAACAATCTCACAGTGTTTCTGCTGGTACAACCTCCGTCTATTGACTAGCCAATAAAAATTCAACATGAAAGGATGTATTGATCAACACGACATGACGCTAGAGCATAAATGCTATGGAGGCGAAAGGAATGGTGGATTCCTGGAAATGGAAAGGTATATTTTTTTTATCTAGAGCCAGATGCGATTCATTCAAACTCATCCCATGTCCGTAAAACTCTAAACCCCCATACAGTATATTTTCTGTCCTTACATATGTATCTAAATGTAAAAAATAATAGCTTGATAAAACATCTGATCTTATATTTTAATATTCATATCAATTTGGTCTCAACTGATAATTTTTTTAATAAAAAAAATTCTTAGAAGCCAATGGCCTTTGGCTCTGAGGACCCAATATCCTGATTACTATTTAGATTTTTTTTTCCTTTTACCGGTGCCCAGATGGAAATGTGTAAGTATTCATATATATATATATATATAAATATATTCTCAACCTCCACTGGGAAGTAAATATAGGGACCTCTTTGAACTTTAATTGAATACCCCCGCTCTATTTGTTTAACACTTACACATGCTGATGATGTTTTATTCTTCTACAGCAGGGCTGGGAAACTTGGTCCTGGGGGGCGCAGTGATCCTCAAATCTGGCTCGCGAGATCCACTGTCCTGCAGAGTTTAGCTCCAACCCTAATCAAACACACCTACCTGTAGCTTTCTAGTGATAATGAAGACATTGGTTGCTTCTCAATATCCCTCTTCGTTTCCTCGCTCCTCTGTCCTCCATCCTACGACCCAGAAACCGATCGAGCTAAGCCATCTTATAGGACATCTCAATTGTCTAATTGCACTGCGAGGAGGCGAGAGTCGAAGAATGAGGAGGCTTCCTGAGGAGTCATGAGCGAGGATATCATTTGCGTGTATCCTTTGCGGAAGTGTTTTATCGACTAAACGTGACGCACGTATAAATTCTTCTCCCCCTTCACATCTGCACCAAGTGGTAACTATGGCAGAAAACACAAACACACATAAATGTGAGCATTAAGCATTAAGTTATTGTAAATGTGGTTTATGTTTTGACAGTGCCTTTAATTTTGATGTATAACGTGTACTTTTCAGCAAAGTTTTAATTACATTAATCTACGTCTCTCCATTTTAATGGATTATTGCTTTTAATTTTTAAATTAATGCCTCTTATATTGGTTAATAGAGAATGACTTTAATGTAGGACAGTTGCAGAATTATATCAAAGTACAAGAAAATGAAAGAAAATTAAACAAACTGTAATACTATCAACAAATAAAAAAGCAGTTAATAACTGGGAATAATTCATTGTTAATAATAACTGGTAATATTTTTAAAAAATATATACGGACAAAGGTTGAAACTATTACAGTATAAATAATTATCTCTAATGTTCAAGAATCCCGACATGCAAGCTAAATCCAGCAGTGTACAGTCATCATTAATTGACAACGCTATGAAGTGACGCTAAAGGGAGCGAGGATATATAATTTCACTTGATTCAATTCCTCCATCCTCACGTCTTTTCCTTGCATCCTTCCCTCGCATCCTGAAGAGGTGGAGCTAAGACTTGAGGAAAGTAAGCGAGGAAAGGAAACAAGGATGCACAAATAAGAATTGAGAAGCACCCATTGATTAGTTTGTTCAGGTGTGTGTAATTAGGGTTGGAGCTAAACTCTGCAGGACAGCGGCCCTCTAGGACCGAAGTTGCCCATCCCTGTTCTACAGTAACTTGCATCGTAGCTTACAATTTAAAGGGGTCATATGATGCTATTTTAAAGATCATTATTTGGTGTATTTGGTGTAACAGAATATGCTGACATGCTTTAATGTTCAAAAAACACATTATTTTTCAAATACTGTACATTATTGTAGGTCCTCTATGCCCCGCCTCTCTCAAACACGTTGTTTTCAACAAAGCCCCTCCTTCCGACAAGCGCAGTCTGCTCTGATTGGCCAGCTGACCCAGTGCACTGTGATTG
>NW_015623498.1:0-234 GCF_001515625.1 Sinocyclocheilus rhinocerous | reverse complement strand
CAATTTATAACAATATTTTCAGTATTTCTCAGAGGGCGGGCTTCAGGTATAACTCGTTTGAAGTAATGGTGCTTCATATAACATTATCCAGAGAAACAAGTGTTAATGATAAATCCCCTGTGATGTTTGTACTGGCTACTGTATGCAGGCCACCAGGGCACCATACATAATTTATTAAAGAATTTGCTGAATTTATATCCGAGTTAGTGCTGGCTGCAGATAAAGTTTTAATTG
>NW_015623497.1:119633-131848 GCF_001515625.1 Sinocyclocheilus rhinocerous | reverse complement strand
GGGCAGTGTATTGTGTTGTCCACAAGATGTCGCTATGACACTGTTATGTTAGGGCAGATTCAAGTATGTTTAGCGCTGTTTGAGCCTTTTGATGTACTGTAGTGTTGATAGGCATGTAGTGCGCCATCTTTTAGAACCCCTCTTTGTCCGTGTCTCCTCTCTACCACCACCCACGAACACACAACACAGCGCAGAGTAGCAGCGGCGGTGCTAGAGGCCAGTTAGCATGCAGAGAGAGAGAGAGGGCTACATATACATCATATTTTACTCCTATGGAAACGTGCGTATGACATAGATGTACTCCCACAGAATTTGTGCGTCTGAAATAGATGAAGCTCAATCAGAGCATAAAGAAAAACGCATTGTAACATCATTCAGAGAAGTAACGCTGACAATATACTGTACGAACTTAAAAGGAGTGACATCAGTGGTTCAACCGTAATGTCATGAAGCTACGAGAATACTTTTTGTACGCAAAGAGAACAAAAATAGCGACTTTATTCAACAATTTCCACTAAATAAAAAAAGAGTAAGCACTAGTTAGGAAAACATTATTAAAATTGTTATTTATGAGTTTTCACATCTTGTTGCATTACCCAGTTGTCCGTGATCTTCAAGATCACAAGGTAGAACAGAAGAGAAATGCAGAAGAGAAAGTAAAGTAGTTGTGGAGATTGTCTCAGTTGATTGGGTGTAGTTTGGCAATTCATTCCACCACAGAGGAACAAGTCTGAACAGCAATGTTTGAATGGCGAGGGCATTATATATAGTTACTTTTGTGTTTTTTATGCAATCAAATGTACTGTTTTTGAGAGCAAAACTAATTATATTGTAATAAAAAAAAATAAAAAAAAGATTGCAAATAAAAAGCTTTCTTAAGACTGTTTTTTTAATTACAAATATAATAACAAAACACTTCGCACTGCGAATAAATTTTCCTTCTTTTTAATAAATCAGATTTTTTGCTCAGTTCTGCTGTCTTTGCGGGTCTTAAACCTCTTCTTGCAAGTAAGACTTTAGACTTTAGAAAAGACTTTGACTTTGCACAGGTGACAACAGACATCTATGGCTGACCGTACAAAATGATAATCACACCTGGTAAGGTGCATTATAGCTATAATTAGCATTAGGTTACACATGACAGTTTGCATGTAGACATGTCTAACTGTTAGGAATGTACAGAGACAGAACTCAGTCTGTAGTGAATCATCGTCTGTGAGTACAGTCATCTGACCTGGAACAGACAAGATCATCACACACCACTTCCTTCTCATTAGATCGGATGATGAAATGTCAATTATTTCTAAAGAAATACTAACTAAACGTGTGAGTACATCAATATTTCACCAAATGTGCACACTTTTGGACTAAAAGCCCCGATGGCTGTTTAGCGGTGATCTCAAGAATAGAGCAGAATAGCATGCAGTAAATGTAAACAACAAAAATCTGGGCCACTGGTAATCTTTGAAAGTTAACTGGTTATCATGCTACATGCACTTCAGAGTGATCTTGTGGAGTATTAGACCTTTAAGTGTTGCCCTCTCCATACAACAACCTTACTCTCTGTCGATTGGAAAGGAAGAGCCGTGCAGTGGGTGTGGCCACAGTAACACTCCCAGTGAGAGTGACCAATAGAAACAGGTCTTTCCAGGGTTCCCATGCTTCTTGAAAGTACTTGAATTTCAGACATATGGATTCAAGGCCTGGAAAGTACTTGAAAACAAACATAGGTCCTTGAAAGTGCTTGAATTCAATTTGAAAAAAAAATTGTTTATGCAGGGATTACACTACGACGGATTTCTGTCAATTGGAAAAAAATTAGGGGAAAAGAAACATGTAGCGTGTATAGTGACGCCGCTCGCATCATTCACAGTCGGGTTATTAGCAGAGAACACAGAGCAGGACTTGAATTTCGGCGCGGGATTGCGGCTATTAATAACCATTCTACTCATTCCCGCAGGTTCCGCGCTTATAACATGATGACAGATGAAGGGATGTATCATTTGCACTTGCTTTTGAGTCTTGAGAACTCACTCGAGCTCTCATTTTCTGTGCGCCCACAGATCGCGATAATGAGAGTGACAGCTTTTAATAGTAAGGGAGTTTGCAAATGTGATATTGATTTAATACAACAGTTCAGTAAACAAGTACTGCCATGATTACCCATTCATAAAGACAGTCACTTGCTTCATTCCTGAATGAATGAGCCGTTCAAACGAATCAATTGAATGAATGATTCAGTGATAAAATCAGTGACTTGCTGGTAGATTTAGTTTCATTTTTAGAGTATAATTTCAGTTATTTAAATCATTTAATATTTCTGTATTCAAAATGGTATATTTAAAACATTAATCTCCACATGAATGTATGACTTTAATTGCACTCATGCCACCTCTGAGCCTCATTAAACATCTGAAAATGTACCTACAAGCCACTTTTGTGTTCTTCTGTGCCACCTCTGTAGTACAAATAATTTTTTTATTAATACTAATATCTTATTATTGGTAACCTATTTGTCTTATTCTACTTCTTATTATATAGTTTTAAATAGAAATTTTAAAAAGCTTATAAACACAAATTTTTGAATTTTACAGATGAAAATGATGCCATTGCAAAGGTAAAAAGAAAATGCCCTAAAAAGTCCTTGAAAGTCCTTGAATCTGGTGTTCATGAAAGAGTGGGAACCCTGTCTTTCATTCTGGCTCATAGACACTGCCCTTTGAGATGCAGCTTCGCTTGCATTCAAAACTTTTCAATTCACAAGAAAACCTTTCTACTTGCAAGCAAATGTTTTAGACACACAAACAAAGACAGCAGAACAGAGAGCAAACAAATAAGATTTATTAAAAAGAAAGAAAATGTATCTGCAGTGCAAATAATTTTATTATTATTTACTTTATTTTTGTAATTATGTAATTAAGAAGACTTTTTATTTCCAATCTTTTATTTTTTAGTTACAATATACAGTGGGTATAGAACAGAATCAGCCCCCTTTAAAATAATCACATGTTGTTGCTTTGCAGCCTGAAAAGAAGACAGACACAGTTTTTGTTTTATCCAGCTGTATTTATTTATGTAACGTGTGTCCTCATTTGTAAGTCGCTTTGGATAATAGAGTCTGCTAAAAGATTAAATGTAGTGATGAGGCAGAGAGAAATCCAAAATGCACACACAGTTTTAATGAAAAAAATATACATACTCCAAACCAGATGGCCAGTGGCCTGTTGCATGAAGCTAGCTGAACAAACTCTGAGTTTCAGAGTAGGTTTGGAATTGACAAAACCAAAACCAATGTTTGATCCAGAGTTTGTGATTAACTCTGGAGAACATCCACCTGAAAGTGTGACACATGCAGCAAACAGCCAATCACAGGGAACATGGAAAATGTCGGTTTGATTAACTCACAAGAGTCTGTGCAATTCACTTCTCTCCTGAAGATGAAGAGATGCCGTTATTACAAAATATAATGAATTTAAATGCATTTACAGGGCAGGAATAAACACTGCTGCTGCAGCAAATGTTTGAGAAGGCAGCAAACAGAAAATATTTGACTATGCAAATGAGTCAACGTCTCGGTTACGTATGGTAACCCTCGTTCCCTGAAGGAGGGAACGGAGACGTCACGTCGGATGACCGACGAAATTGGGATCTCGCTGATCCCAATTTCGTCGGTCATCCGACGTGACGTCGAGAGTGACCGACTGAAAGGGAACTGTATTTAATAATTTATACAGTTTTACAAAGTTTTGTTTTTAAAAGCAAAAAAAAAAAAGTTTTGTAATTTTAAAACCTTTATATATTAAAAATGATTTATGTGTATATATTTAAATGAATTTAAATGCAAAGTTTAACACTAATTGACAGCTCGTATAATAATTATTTGAATGTATTATATGAATTATAAATTATAATTCATATAACATGAATATAATAAATCATTAGCAGCAAAAGACGGGCAATTTTGTCTTTAAAATTGTTTCACTGTAAACAGCTTTAATTTGAAGCGAGAGATATGAGGGAGTTACTTTATTGCATCAGATATACAGTATGTCACTTTACTCACAGCTGATTGGTCCATCTTTGGTTTGCGATCTCTAACTCAGAATAAAACCTGCTAAGGAGCAGGGTAGCTGTGTAGCGTAAGTTACCATGGTGACGAAACCCGCTCGAAACCAACCCACCTTCTTGAGCCCGAAAACTCAAGAGTTTTCTCAAACCAAACACAAACTTAGCTGGGTAAAAACCGAAACCAGCTTCGTGCTACAGGTTTCAGTCAAATAATCCACCCAAAGAAACAGGAACATAATCCAGAGTACACAAAGGAAAAACAAGAACATCCAGGAAAGCCTGACCGACTACACAAATAAAGACACGTCCAAAACAACGACTAACAACACATAACTGAAAGGCACGAGCTTAAATACACAAGCTTGTAAATGATAGATGTAACTAAACACTGTATCCACAGAAACTAACAAGGTGTTCAAACAAGACAGAAACCAAACACAAGAAGGGAAAACAGAAACAATGGAAACCAAGTATTCAGGATTCAGGATTGTGACCATTTATTATATACTGTGTTGATTCCTGTGCCTCAAACAGTACTGCATAGCTCTAACAATACCAAGGTTATGGGAGTGATTCCCAGAAAAGCATGAACTAATAAAATTTATGCCTGGAATGCAATGTAAGCCGCTTTGTATAAAAGTGTCTACCAAATGCATAAATGTAAATACAGTACACACCGAGTCTAATTCTGTAAACGGAATTCTAAGAAGCACAAAGTTTAGTGAATGTGGATTGTAAGCAATATCTCTTGCAACATGCAGGAAGATGTCTGAACATGACGATGCCCTCTGTGATGAAACCAGTGCTGAATCAGATGGCAACATGGAACAGCTGCCCTCTCTAGGTAAAAGTGAGTATGTATGTATAACAATTTGTGGGTAAATATTATTAATGACTATACAGTAATTGTACTTGATGAGTATAAATTGAATTTATATTAGTGGAAATAAACAAAATACAACCATGCTTATGTTTATTAAATTCAAGTAAATTAAAAGTCTGCTAGAATATACATAAGTGTTCTTCTGCCAAAGAACAAAAATAAAATAACCAAACTCTATACACTGATGAGTCAAAACATTATGATCAATCACAGATGAAGCAAACATCTTTGATCATCTCCTAACAAGGCCACATATTAAGGTCTGGGTAGATTAGATGGTAAGCAAACTATCAGTTCTCATAATCAATATGTTAGATGTGATGTGAGATGTAGAGGAGAAATGGGCAGAAATAAAGATCTGAGCAACTTTGACAAGGGTCAAATTGTTGTGGCAAGGCGACTGGGCCAGAGTATCTCTGAAAGAGCAAGGCTAGGGTTTCCCCCAGAAACCGACTTTACCAACAGTGGTCCAGGAGGGACAAACCACAAACTGATAAAAGGATGTGAAGTGTCCAATCTTATTGACGCACGAGGGCAACAAATGCTATCCTGACTGGTTCGAGCCAACAGAATGTCTACTGTGGCACAAGTCACTAAAAAGTTTAGTGATGGTTATCGGTACATTGCACTCTGCTGCATATGGGGCTGTGTAGCCACAGACCAGTCAGAATGCCTATAATGACCACTGTCCATTTTCGAAAGCTCCTACAATGGGCACATGAGCATCGGATCTAGACTTTGGAGCATTGGAAGAAGGTCACCTGGTACGACGAGTCCCATTTTATTTTACATACACCTAGACGGCCATGTACGTGTGTGCTATTTACCTGGGGAAGTAATGGCACCAGGATGCACTGGGCCAACGACAAGCCGGTGGAGGGAGTGTGATGCTCTGGGCAATATTCTACTGGGTGGTCATAATGTTTTGGCTCATCAGTGTAGCACAATTCTGAGAAAAGGGTCAGAATTGCAAGATTAATGAGATGGCAGTTGTAATGTCTGTTTTTCTTATTTACAGAAATCATGAAAAAACTCCTGCAAAACTTAAGTTTGACAAAGTACTATGATAAGAAGATCACCTTGAGTGATGTGCTGCAGATTGGAAAGGACAGCATCAAAGATGAGGATGCCCAAACACTTTCAGATCTGCCATGGCTGATTTTGAAGAGAATAATGATGCTAAAAACAACAGCGAGGAGTGTGAAGTGTTCCTCACAACACAGGGCAGATGCTGATGATTCAGACTGGGAGGAAGATGATGATCAGGAAAGTCATGAATCAGATGGTGCTCAAGTAAACCCTTTGGACATTTTTACTGCCCTGTTCCTTTGTTCTGACAGTTTTCTTCAGCAGGAAATGATCTTGAAATTGTCCATGTGTCAGTTTGCCGTACCTTTGCTGCTTCCAAACAGTGATAAGAACCAGATCACATTAATGCTGTGGGCAATGAGAGGCATTGTGCAACAGTACAGACCACACTCACTGACCGATGCAAGTGGATTTGTTGAAGAAATAATTATTCTGTTAGACTTGCCATTAGTGTCTTTTGTAAGACTGGGTAGATGCAACATTTCCAAATCTCATATTTTGAACAAGTTACTCAGCAAATCACAACAGTCTACAGATATTTTTATACACCATAACGTGGATTGTGGTGATGTCCCAAAGACAATCGCAAATGGTTTGGTGGAGATTAGCTGGTATTTTCCTTGTGGTAATAAAAACAGTGATGTCTTTCCTGAGCCTGTAGCTATTGCAAACTTGAGAGGTGACATCCAGAACTTTGAAAAACAGTACTCCTTTCTTTGCAAGACATCTACTGCAGTGTTTGTGTTCTTTGAAAACAAACTTCCAGATACACGGTATATTTCAGTCCCCAGCGAGGATTTGAAGCATCAACTGTTCTGGGTGGGGGACTCAAGCAATAAATATATTAGAAATACAGCTGAAAAGCTTAATCTGAAAAGACACAATTTCCTCTTTAAAACAAAGCAGAATGATGCAGACTTTGTCAACAAATTTCGAATTAAGATGCAAGATGCAATTCAGAAAAACATTCACAGAGTGTCAATTGTTCGTATGGCTGAGACTGCACGAGAGTTGGGGATCATAGTGGATGAGGATGCTGAGGAATGTCAGAAAGCCAAAGCAAGAGCAGATGAAATCACATCAAAAATTACAGATACACAACAATTCAAGAAGAAAGAGATGCCACTGCAGGGAGAGATTTTGAAGATGTTGGCAAAGTTACAGAAGGAGGAATGCAGAATGAAGAAAGTAGGGGATCAGAGTATTGAGACGTACAAAGACCACATTCAGACTGAAAAGTTGAAACTGAGAAAACAACAACACAAAAAGGACATGTCTGCTACAATGAATTCCTTTATACAAGCAATGTCATGTCCAAGAGTGGAAAGAGCTTATTTCCTAAAATGGATGCGGATGAACCTGGAGAATCTTTCTCGCAAAGTAATTCCAAACCTCAGAAAGCAATATAAAGAGAAATGTAGTGTAAATGTTGTTTTAGAACACAAGCAGGACATCGCTGATCTTGACAGAAAGATTTCAAACAGTTCTTTAGGAAGTGAACACTTCATTCGTGAGATGGGTCAGCTTTATGAGGCAGCAGTCTCTCACTCAAAACATGAAAAATCCCAAAACCAACTGGAGCACTTGCCTCAACTGTGTGCTGAACTACTATTGGATGGCTTTCCACTGGAACTTATTGATGGAGATGCTTCTAGTATACCTGTAGAGTGGCTAACCAGTGTGTTTTCTGAATTAAACACATTAGTGAAGCCTAACAATAAGATTGTGGTGGTCACAGTTTTAGGAGTCCAGAGCTCAGGAAAGTCCACCATGCTGAATACCATGTTTGGAGTTCAGTTTGCTGTAAGCAATGGAAGATGTACCAGAGGAGCATTTATTCAGCTTATCAAAGTGACAGACGATTTCAAACCAGAACTCAACTGTGATTATTTACTGATAATTGACACAGAAGGACTCAAATCCCTTGAACTAGCGACACTTGACAACAGCCATGAGCATGACAATGAGTTGGCAACACTTGTTGTTGGACTGAGTGATGTTACAATCATCAATATCACCATGGAGAACTCCACAGAGATGAAGGACATTTTAGCGCAAGTGTTTGTTCGTACACCAGAATGTAGGTAATGTCTCAGCCCATGATTCAAACATCAGAGATCTACAGTTTCTGTTGAAGCAACTGAATGAAATGACTCAAGCAGCTGCCAAAATGGAGAACAAATTGGAGTTACAGAAGTTCACAGATGTAATGGAGTACGACACTGAGAATGGTGATCACTACATTCCTGGTTTGTGGCATGGAAATCCTCCAATGGCACAAGTGAGTACTGGGTATAGTGAGTCTGTGTATGCCCTTAAAAGACATATAATTGAAACCTTCAAATGTTACAAGTCAGGGAGCATTTGTGAATTTCTTGAATGGACCAAAAGCTTGTGGAATGCTGTGAAATTTGAGAAATTCATCTTTAGTTTCAGAAACAGCATGGTGGCTGATGCCTACATCAAACTGTGCACTGAGTACAACAGATGGGACTGGGCACTGAGAAAGGAAATGTACACTTTGACATTAGAAGCTGAAACGAAAATCCTAAACCATGGAAAATTTGAAATCCCTGATCAGTGCACCATTGAAGATGTCCACTGTGTTTTGTTGAAAAAAGCAGAGAGTGACCTCTCAAAAGGTGAAAAGGGCGTTATAGACAAAATCACAACATATTACGAACAGGGAGAGGGTCACGTTGAACTCGTGGAAAGATATCGGCAAGACTTCATAAATAATGCCAAGTGTTTGAGAACAGATCTGTCAAATTCTATAAAAAGAAAACTGGATGCAGCTCTTTCACTTCGATATGCAACAGTCAAGGTGGAGAGAATCAAGAAAACATGCATGGATACAATGGAGAAGAAAGTGCAAGGCTTGCTTGAAGATTGTCGCAAAAACAATTCAGACATGTCAGATAAAACACTGGATGAAGCTTTCGAAACCATGTGGACACAAACTGTTGAGACACTCTCATGTACAACAAGATATAAGGGACAAAGGCTCCAACAAGAAGATATAAGGAACAAAGTCTTGCATAATTTGAGGAAAAATCTTGAACCAAGAGGAAGTTCAATGGCTGAAAACTTGGATAAAGTAAAATATTTAAATGCATATAGCCATGACAAATTTGTTGTCCCAAAAATCAAGAGAGTCAGTGAACTTCCTCCCGATAGGAACAAAAGACTTCAAGAGATGTCAGACAGACTAATTGATGATTGTAAAAAATATGTAGATGAACAGCGAGCAAGCAAGGTTGATTATGATGACACATACATCAGGGAAATTCTGAACAACATTGATGAGAATCTTAAGGCTCATGAAAATCTCAGGATCACAGAAGATCTTGAACTGTCTCTTAAACTAAACATATGTGGCTTCACAGAAAGAGAATTTCAAGATATTCACTCACAGTTTATCCAGGACAATGACCCACTCATCGGTTTGGGAAGATTTAAAAAAACATATCATTCTGGGTTCATAGACCTTTTTCATGAGCGGGACCAGTGTCAGAAAAAAGCTTATGAATTCTTGAATAACTGTCTGAAACCTTCTGTGCAAACATACATGTCTGCCATCTTGAGCACAGAAATAGCTGAAGAGATGTTGATCGGTGAAAATGCATTAGTTTTTGGAACGATAACAGCTTTTCAGTATTCAACCTTGAAATATCTTATTGATGAATTTGAATTTAAAATATATGCACATTTTAATGACCATTATGAAGATTTTGTGAAATTCTCAATTTCTAAAATAATCACAGAACACTTCTCAACAGAGAACAGAATGTCGAAACTGGAGGAACGTCTCCTCAGTGTGGTCACCAGAGAAATAATGCAGGCCATCACAGACTCAGAGCAAAGCACAGAGACTAATGACATCAATAAATTTACTCAGAGCTTTTGCAAGAAACTTGAACACAGACTTGTGTTTCCTATGGATGCAGTGGATGCATTCCTGTCACTGAGCAATGTCAATGAGAAACAATTTGCAAAAATGTTGAAGGTTTCTGTGGAGGAAATGGACTGGTCACTGAAGAAAAGTTATAAGGCAGAAGATATTCAGAGCAAACTGGAAAACCTACGACCCAAACCAGAGGACGAGCTGTTCAATCGGGTATGTGGTTGTGGGAAACAGTGCCCGTTCTGTAATGTACCATGTGAGGCAGGCGGAGAGGCCCACACCAAACACTTTGTCTCAGTCCACAGACCAAATGGTCTCGGAGGCTGCAAACATCACCACTCCAAAAAATTATCAGCCGACATTTGTTCATCATCAGTATACAGTGAATTATATTTTAGATGCACTGAAACAAAAGGTCAGTGGCATCCATACAAGAAATACAGAGAGATCTATCCAGACTGGGAAATCCAGCCTGACCCCAGCATTGAAGGTACAGCCTACTGGAAATATGTGATGGCAAATTTCAATGAGCAGTTTGCTAAAGTGTACAGTGCGGAGCCTGCAGATATACCTTCATCCTGGAAAACCATCACTAAGAACCAAGCAGAGAAAAGTCTAAAGTGCACTAATTAAGTAGCGCTTCTCTGCTTTCTGTTTTGAGTTTGTGTGGTGCATGAGCAGATACTTTAAACCTTTATGTTTAACATTTAATAATTATATTTTTTATTGAAGATGATTTGTATTATAAGTCAGTAGTTTGGTCATGAAACTTGGTGCAGGCTTGACATGTAATCTACTAACAATCACATTGTTTACTGCACAGCACAGGCTTCTGCAGCATGATGAATGAAGAATCCAGAATAAACACCAACCGTTTGTTGTTCAGTGTCTTCAGTGTGTTTCATTCTGCAGGGTTCTGGATCTCTCATCTTCTCTCTGTCCTCTTCTTCTGCTGTGAGCTCTATTTGATTTCTGGTACTTCTGCCAAAAACAAACATTTCATTTCCAACAGACATGATGTGAGATGAACAATAAATATTTCAGATTCTACACTAAGTACTTAGACCAATTACATGTTAAAAAAAATAAATAAATACTTTCAGAACTGTCACGATCCCTGTCTGTAGCTGTGTCCCAAACTGAAGTGCACGGACTCTGAAGTGCGCATTTGAAGTGCGATTGCGTCACAGCATCACGACGTAAGCTGTCCCAAATAAGAATGCACCCTCCGAAGACCGCATTCCAAGGCCGATTGCGTCACCGCGGCACAACGAAGGCTGACGTATTTCGAAAGCGACTTCAAATGTGCCCTCCGTTTCCCGGGAAAATTAAGTGTACATCTGATAGGCACTTCGTACCCTACCATATCCCAGAATCACTTGCGCGCAAATGACGACAGTGTTTATATTCAAAGAGTTCTGTGAGGGAATTCACATTGAAATGTAAGTATTGTGTTTTCATTCACTCAAATACCTAGCGAAAGTGTTAAAAGCCAGGTTTTTTTAACAAAAAGCCCACAAACAATAAGACAACCACTATATAAGGCAATAGTCTTTCAAGACTTTCAATAGAGACAAAGGAGAGAAGAGCACAGGAGAGACAGAGGAGAGAAGAGCACAGGAGAGAGAAGATTTGATTTCGAAAAAAAACTTTATTACACAATATTAACACATTATCCAGACAATCAAGTAAAAAAATAAAATAATAATAATAATAAATTACAGACATTTAAGCAAAAATGGGGGCAAAAACCAAAGTGTTTTCAAAAAACTCACACAAAGCTCCACCATTACACCAAATCAAGTCAAAAGAAAGAAGATCATCCATAGCTTTGAAATAACGAAAATCAATGAGAATTCTAGATTTTACTGAATTAAAAAAAACTGCCAATAAACTATAACTCATTTTTCGTGAAATTTAGTGTTTCCTAGTACTATAGATAGCCATTTTAGCTTGACCTAATAAAAAATTTAAAAGCTGACATTTAAATCGTTTTCTCTGAACATATTTAAACCCACAAATAAAAATCCTAATAGAAAAAGTCTCACCAAAACCCAAAAATAAATTCTGTAAAACAGTAAACAAAGGCTCAAGTCTAGAACATTGCATAAATGCGTGAAATACAGTTTCTCTCTGCAGACAGAAGGGGCAATCATGACCAACATCAGGATTTAAAACTGAGATAAAGGCATTAACTGCCACTGCACAGTGTAAAATTCTCCACTGCAGATCCCAAATTTTTTTAGACAATGGAGACTTGTACAATGCTCT
>NW_015623497.1:112254-115964 GCF_001515625.1 Sinocyclocheilus rhinocerous | reverse complement strand
ACCCTACCATATCCCAGAATCACTTGCGCGCAAATGACGACAGTGTTTATATTCAAAGAGTTCTGTGAGGGAATTCACATTGAAATGTAAGTATTGTGTTTTCATTTACTCAAATACCTAGCAAAACAAGTGTTAAAAGCCAGGTTTTTTTTTAACAAACAAAAAGCCCACAAACAATAAGACAACCACTATATAAGGCAATAGACTTTCAATACTTTCAATAGAGACAAAGGAGAGAAGAGCACAGGAGAGACAGAGGAGAGAAGAGCACAGGATTTGATTTTCAAAAACCTCACACAAAGCTCCACCATTACACCAGATCAAGTCAAAAGAAAGAAGATCATCCATAGCTTTAAAATAACGAAAATCAATGAGAATTCTAGATTTTACTGAATTAAAAAAAACTGCCAATAAACTATAACTCATGTTTCGTTCAATTTTGTGTTTCCTAGTACCATAGATAGCCATTTTAGCTTGACCTAATAAAAAATTCAAAAGCTGACATTTAAATCGTTTTCTCTGAACATATTTAAACCCACAAATAAAAATCCTAATAGAAAAAGTCTCACCAAAACCCAAAAATAAATTCTGTAAAACAGTAAACAAAGGCTCAAGTCTAGAACATTGCATAAATGCGTGAAATACAGTTTCTCTCTGCAGACAGAAGGGGCAATCATGACCAACATCAGGATTTAAAACTGAGATAAAGGCGTTGACTGCCACTGCACCGTGTAAAATTCTCCACTGCAGATCCCCAATTTTTTTAGTCAGTGCTGACTTGTACAACGCTCTCCATTCAGGGTACTCGCCCTCTTCCAAATGTAAAATATTATGCTAGGGAGTATCCACTCTATTATTTAAAAACATTTTGTTTAAAGATTTAACACACATTTTATAAATTTCTTTTCCAGAAGCTGGCTCTAGGCCAATTTGTGTCACATCTTCACAGTGCAAGAAAACACCTTTACAATCTTCTAAATTGGGCGATAATGACAAAACAGGGAATGGATCATCACTGTTTGGAACAATTAACCCCTCATAGTAGTCCTCCAGCAACTTGATTTCTTCTGCTGTGAGAGCAGCTCTCCATTTCTCAAGAAGTTTAGCGACTGTACGTTTTGAATGAAGGCCCAAATGTCCAGCAACTAAGTCAATATTTTTGAAGTCTTTTCCAGCTGACTGTACCCAAGACTTGTAGCCTTAGAAGAGAGGAGAATTCCATTGAGTGCAGGGAAAGGACCCTTAAGAGATATGTCCGTGAGTAGTATATGAGCTCATTATGAACTCAAACGATCCTCATACTATGATCCTCACAGTGTGAGAAATAGGTGAGCTCATTGTGAACTCAAAACGATCCTCACAGTGTGAGTAATAGGTGAGCTCACTGTGAGTTCAATCGATCCTCATACTGTGATCCTTACGGTGTGAGTAGACTCGCACTCAACGCTCCACCCACTCACTCAGCACATGCGCACAGAGAGCGAGAGAGAGAGAGAGACTTTTACAAGAGATGGCTTATTTAAGTAACATAAAAGCTGCTGGATTACAGGTTGTTGTAGACTATGTGATCTGACAGAACTGCAAGAAAGTAAAAAATATTGATTTACAATTGCTTCACAAAAAGGTATTAAAGGCGTGGCAAGCATTGTGAAGTGTTGTGGTTATTATGCTTTAGTAACTACAAATACCACAGTAAAACTATGGTTACTGTGGTAAACATAGTAAATGTTGTGGTTATTGTGCTTTAATAACTACACATACCACAGTAGTAAATAAATTGTGATAATAAATAAATGGAGTTGTTGAAGCACCTTGTAGATCTTTTAAGAATGAATTTATTAAAGGGGTCATATGATACGATTTAAAATTTTCCTTTCTCTTTGGAGTGTTACAAGCTCTTGGTGCATAAAGAAGATCTGTAAAGTTGCAAAGACTAAAGTCTCAAATCCAAAGAGATATTCTTTATAAAAGTTCAGAGTCAACCACACCTACCTAAAACGCCTCGTTCTAACACGTCCCAACATACCTACCTCACTATGTGGAAATATTAGCATAAATCGACGCGTTTCAGAAAGGCGGGGCATAGAGGAGAAACAATAATGTACAGTATGTGGAAAATAATGTGTTTTTTGAAGCTTAAACCGCATAAACACATTTCATTACACCAAATACACAAAATAATGTTTTTTTTAGCAGCATCGTATGACCCCTTTAAAATAGCCTATAGAAGAGACCAGACATTAGCTACTCCTACAACTATGTGTAACAGGTGCCCTGAATGGGTTTCGAACCCGGGTCTCCGGCGTGGGAGGCGGACGCACGAACAAGGATACATCATTTTCGGCATGCGGGAATAAATGTGTTAAAAAAAGGAATCCAGCCCTCTCTATTGACGTTGTATTGCGGGAAGCTGCCTCCTTGTCATTTCTGACTTATAACTTATAAAAAAAACAGAACAATGCCTAAAAGCTGCTGAACTAAGTAACTAGGTAACTCACTGATTATCATTGTCATTAATGCAACATTATGATATAGTATGAATAAAGTGCAGTAAATACTATAATATACTACAGTACTATACAATACCTACAATATTACTAGTTTACTCATTCATTAAGCAAGAAGATGCCTTAAATCAAGCCCAGTTTATCTTCCCCTTGAATATCATAAAAAATTCAAAAGCTGAGAAAATCCCACATTATTGACTATTGAATTGATTTTGAATCAACTGTATTTTATTTTTCTTTCACGATGCATCTCCTTGTTGTATAATTTGTCATTCTTAGTAATGTGTTGTGGCTGAATGAGACAGAAACGAGTTAAGCACGACTCTTTCTTTTATTTGTTTCGTGTCAATCAATCCTCAGATTCTTCAATCGACGAAACACTCAAATAAAGAGGTGAACTAGTGATTTCTGTTTCTCAGCATTTATATTCTGCTTGAGCATCATTTACAGTAGTCTAGAATAAAAATGAAGCTGTAGATTAATCTGCACAGTGCATTACACAGATAATAGTTTGACCATAGCTGTGAAGTTTTTAACTCAAATGAAAGTGTGAATCTTTGTAAAGCTGCTGAAATGTTAAATGCATCCTGAGAGTCTCCTGGCCAAACTGCAGCTGCTGCTGGAAGTGGTTTGTTGAGAGCAGAAGCTCGTCTGAGGTCCGTTTGGATCTTATGAGCCATTAAACTGTGTTTCTGTGCTCGTTAATATTATAATACTATTCCCTCCATCACTCATCATCGCTCTCTCTCTCTTCTCCACTGATTGCTTTGCATTTAAATTTCTTATTAAACTCTTGATGAACTTCCTCTCAGATCCAAAATTGTTCAGTTATCTGTAAGCAAACAGCTGATATGATAATATATGTGACTGTTCGTCCCTGTGTGGTGTCTGGATGTTGTTTGCTGTTGTTTTCTGCTGCTCTCTGTTTTTACGTTCACCTTCACTTTCACAGGAGACGCTGATTGGTTCCTGCTGCTGTCAATCATCCGAGAGGGGCGGGTTAAAAACCAGAGCAGAAAATCAAGATTTAAAACCAGATTTCGTGAAACAAACACTTGCGATATGCAATATTTGTTCAGATTTGCATAAAAAAACGTCACTTTAAACAGAAATTGTTACTCTTTTGACATACCTATTGGTAGATTTTAGCCCGACTCTAAAGGGTGTTTATTTATTTTTAAGTTCAAAATCTTCTTAAATTTG
>NW_015623497.1:106013-111099 GCF_001515625.1 Sinocyclocheilus rhinocerous | reverse complement strand
GAACCGTGCTTCACTGAAAGATACGCATGACAATCGCAGCTTCTGTCGAATCGCGATCTTGATTCCATTTCGATTTATCGTGCAGCCCTAATTGGAAGTGTAAAATATTATTGATTTATTAGGAAGTTAACCTGTTAACCCGCACCGAAGGGCGTGTTTAGGCGTGTCTGTGCTTTTAATTACCTTTGTTTTAAAACAATATTCAATCAAGTATCATAAACTATATATCATTTGACAGCTAAAACACTCAAGATCCATGTTCTGAGCTTGTTTTTTAAATCAATACACCAGAGAGGAAAGGGTTAACATAAATGCTGAAGGACCGGCCATTTAAACATGTACAAAGTGAACGGCAGTACTTACGTTTCATCGCCTATAGTTCTGGTCAGCTCGGACTATTCCAAGAAACACCAGCACACATTTCAATGTAAGGGTCCACTCTTCAAAATGCATCCCACTTTTTAATCCAAAACAAGGAAAAAATAGGGGAAAAATCGAAAGATCCTCGTTTGTTTACATGAGCGATTCGAGTTATAGTTGTCGATAGCGTCCATTTTCAAAGAAATATCGATTCCAGCTTTGAAATGGCATTTGTTTCATATAGAATAGTCTCTTCCGAGCAAAATGAGCCCTCCCAGTCTCTCTCCTTCAATCACAGGCGATGTTATAACCCAGAACAGAGAGGGAGTCGCTGACAGGCTTAGCGAGGTGCTGCGCACCGCAGTTTTTGGCTGTTTGAAGCCAGCCAATGCCTAGCCAGCAAAGTTTTGATGGATGGAAATGTTAGCCAACCACAAGGACATTTACAGTGATTGACAGTTTGCACAGTTGACGTAAGCAGGTTTGAAGAATATCCGTGCACGTTTTCGTATAAGTCATTTCCAAAACAGTAAGCGATTCGGTTGAAATGGCGTGTTCAGCGTCTCGCAGCTCAGCATGCCAGGCGAAGGAAAGACAGCATGGCGGGTTAAGCGACAGCTGTGGTGTGAATGAAGAGAGTGAAGGGGGTAGTTTAGATGAAGAGGATGATTCAAATAACATGAATTCTAATGAATGGATTCAGGTTGAGCAGTTGTCTCAGAAACGCAAAGACAGAGGCTCAGACTCTGAGGAGTTCGTCGGAGAAGGAAGGAGTAAAATGATGAGAAAGGAGGATGAGTACAACGTTATCTTAATGTTTGAGACAATGGGTAATCCTATGCGATTAACAAAGATGCTTAGAAAAGCTGTTGGTGAAATTAAATCAGCCAGATACTTAACCAACAATCGGGTGATAGTATTTTGTCTGAACAAAAAACAACAAGAAATGTTGAATAAAATGAAGGAGTTAGGGGGATTAGGAGTTAAGTGTCATGTGCCTGGCGAGGTGAGTGGCATTAAAGAAGTGATTTCTGGAGTTCCAATCTCATTATCAGATGAGACATTAAGAAACCAGTTAATGAGTGAAAAGGTAATAGAAGTGAAAAGATTGACATCAAACAGAAACGGGAAAAGAGAGCCAAGTACAACAGTGATGATAACAGTGAATGGGAGACTGCTTCCAGAAAATGTTCAAATGGGATATGTGTGCTACCCAGTTAGACCTTTTATAAAACCAGCATTAAGATGTTTCAATTGCCAAAGGTTGGGTCATGTAGCAGAAGTATGCAAGGAAAAGAAACGATGTTGTAAATGTGGAGGTGAACACGGTTATGGAGAATGTGGGGATTTAGTTGAACCTAAGTGTTGCAACTGTGGAGGCCCGCATAGGGCAGCGTATTTAGGATGTGTAGCGCAAAAACAAGCCGTGGAAGCAATGAAGTACAAGTCAGAGCATAATGTTTCATATGCACAAGCAGTAAAGAAGGTTCAAAATGAGCAAGAAAATAGAACTAGTTTTGGAAGGTCTGATGCAACTGAAACACCAAACAAGGGAACAGAGAAGTATAAAACAAATATAGATGCAAGTATGCTTATGGTCAGCAAAGTAAGCTTCATTGCATTTATTGCTGAAGTCATCAACTGTACAGCACAAACAAACAAACGAACAGAAAAACTGAAAATCATATCTGCAGCAGCTCGTCAGCTGGGTATAACAGAGGTAACAGTTGAGAAAATTCAGACTCTACTAGGGCAATCTGAGAATAATGCAAGCTCTCAGGAAACCCCAGACAGACAAAGGTTAAAACAAATATGACATTCAGGATAATACAATGGAATGCCAGGAGTTTGACTGCAAATGGTCAAGAATTCAAGAAGGTTGTGCATGAAATGACAGACCTTCCTGATTTAATATGCATTCAGGAGACATGGCTTAAATCGCAGTTAGACTACGTCATTCCAGGGTATATATCCATTAGAAAAGATAGGTCAAGAGCAACAGGTGGAGGGTGTGCAACGTTTATAAAGAATGGGCTGGCTTACAGGGAAATAAGGGTAGAAACACAATATAAATGCATTAAGGTGGAAGTGTGGACAACATTAGGAAAAGTAACAATAATAAATTACTACAATCCTTGTGAACAAATATCATTAATGGAATTAAGTAACATTTGGAGTAAAGAAGAAGGTATAGGGATATGGTGCGGTGACTTTAATGCACATAGTGTGGTATGGGGAAGTCCAAACTCAGATAAAAATGGCACAGTGGTGGAAGAATACATGGAAGACAATTTATTGGTATGCTTAAATGATGGTAGTGGGACAAGGTTTGACATTAGGAAACAAATAAAATCATGCGTAGACATAACAATAGTTTCAGCGTCAATAGCAGCAAAATGTCAATGGGAGGTGTTAGAACAGTCATCAGTTGGGAGTGACCATTTTCCAATAATTTGTACGGTAGGACTAGAAATGCAAAGGAGTATGATGGTAAAACAATATAGATGGAAATTTGGAAAAGCTGACTGGGAGAAGTATAATAAAATATGAGTTAGAATTAAAGAATTATAGTACAGAGGATGATATTGATAATTGTACAGAGAAATTAATTTTGATTTTAGTCAAAGTGGCAGAAGAAAGTATACCAAAAGTTGAAGGAAATGGGAGGAAGAAAGCTGTTCCATGGTGGAACGATGAATGCAGTAATTCAATTAAAAGCAGAAATAAAGCATTTAAAAGGCTGAAAAGAACATCAGAAGCAGTCAGAATATCAGAGGGAGAGAGCAAAGGCTAGAAGGACAATTAAGCAGGGAAAAAATAAATATTGGAGAGAGTATTGTGCTTCCATAGGGAAGGAAACTGAATTAGGAGAGGTATGGAGCATGTTAAAGAAGATGATTGGAGTATATAAAACCAGGAATATACCAGTTATCTCAGGAGAAGGAAGGACAGCTATTACAGAAAAGGACAAGGCAGAATTATTAGTTAAAACCTTTCAGAAAGCTCACAGTACAGAAAATCTAGATGAGAAGTATAGAATGAAAAGACAGGGAATTTTGAATCAACATCATGTTATTTATACTAAGAGACATGATGGAAAGGGGCATTAGATGCTAACTTTGAAATATGGGAACTTAAAAGGGTACTACATAGGATAAAACGAACAGCACCTGGACAAGATGGAATTTGTTATATTATGCTTAAATACGCAAATGATAGAATTCTTAAAGCAGTATTGGACTTGTATAATAAAATATGGGCAGAAGGAAGACTGCCTAGGTCATGGAAACATGCTATAATAATTCCAGTAGCTAAACCAGGGAAAGATGCATCGATAGCAGGGAATTACAGGCCAATAGCGCTTACATCAAATTTATGTAAGCTGATGGAAAAAATAATTGTAAACAGGCTTCATTATGTACTTGAGGGTAAGGGAGCTTTGGCATCTAATCAATATGGTTTTAGGAAAGGACGATCAACATTAGATGCATTAGTAAAGCTGGAAACAGATGTAAAGAAAGCTATAGCAGTTAAAGAGGGATTAGTGGCAGTTTACTTTGATATGGAAAAGGCATATGACATGTTGTGGAAGGAGGGATTACTTATTAAAATGAAGAGTATTGGAGTAGAAGGAAGAATGTATAATTGGGTTTTAAGTTTTTTATTTGACAGAACAATTCAAGTTAAAGTGGGTGGTGAAGTATCTCAAACTCTAAGTGTGGAAAACGGAACACCTCAGGGAAATGTGATTAGTCCTGTATTATTTAATATAATGATTAATGATATATTTGGAAAAGTGGCTCCGGGAATTAGCACTGGGTTATATGCAGACGATGGTATAATGTGGAAAAGAGGAAGGAATATATATTTTAATATGAATAAAATTCAAGAAGCTATAGAAGTAGTTGAAAAATGGTCGTTAGAATGGGGATTTAAATTCTCAATATCTAAAACATGTTACCAGATATTTACAAGGAAGAAAATTAAATAGAATAAACTGCTTAAATTATATGGGACTTCTTTAGAGAAAGTGTCAAAATTTAAGTATCTAGGATTATGGTTTGATGACAAATTATCATGGAAGGACCATATAGATTTTATATTAAAGAAATGTGGAAACATTTTAAATTTAATGAGAGCAGTAGCAGGACAAGATTGGGGTGCTGACAAACAGTCATTAAAGGGCATTTATGTTGGTCTTATGCGATCAACCCTACACTATGGATGCATTGTTTATGAGTCAGCATCATCAACGTTGTTAAAGAAATTAGATGTCATGCAAGCTAAGGCATTAAGACTCATTTTAGGAGCAGTTAAAACCACACCCATTGCAGCATTACAAGTAGAAACATCAGAAATGCCATTAATTATAAGAAGACAGAAACTAGCAATGGCATACTGGGTGAATCTACAGGGACAAAGAGATAATCATCCTGTAAGGCAAGTTCCCTTTCATGGGAACTTCGAACTGCGTCCTCTAGGGGTCGCTATGGGGAACGCCTCGTCGTGACCCGTGTCTGAAGCATACATAGAAAAACACCAACTCGTTGGCCGGCGACAGCCATGACGTCACTACCGGTGCGACTATAGTATAAATTGGCGCCGGGAGCACACATCATTCTCTTCTTCGTCTTCACTGACCGGTCTGTTTGAAGCGTGCATTCCAAAAAGCAAAGTAAGAGCTTTTTCTTTCCTACTATGGCGAGCACTAGCGAAGCGTTTAGAA
>NW_015623497.1:95256-100506 GCF_001515625.1 Sinocyclocheilus rhinocerous | reverse complement strand
GAACCGTGCTTCACTGAAAGATACGCATGACAATCGCAGCTTCTGTCGAATCGCGATCTTGATTCCATTTCGATTTATCGTGCAGCCCTAATTGGAAGTGTAAAATATTATTGATTTATTAGGAAGTTAACCTGTTAACCCGCACCGAAGGGCGTGTTTAGGCGTGTCTGTGCTTTTAATTACCTTTGTTTTAAAACAATATTCAATCAAGTATCATAAACTATATATCATTTGACAGCTAAAACACTCAAGATCCATGTTCTGAGCTTGTTTTTTAAATCAATACACCAGAGAGGAAAGGGTTAACATAAATGCTGAAGGACCGGCCATTTAAACATGTACAAAGTGAACGGCAGTACTTACGTTTCATCGCCTATAGTTCTGGTCAGCTCGGACTATTCCAAGAAACACCAGCACACATTTCAATGTAAGGGTCCACTCTTCAAAATGCATCCCACTTTTTAATCCAAAACAAGGAAAAAATAGGGGAAAAATCGAAAGATCCTCGTTTGTTTACATGAGCGATTCGAGTTATAGTTGTCGATAGCGTCCATTTTCAAAGAAATATCGATTCCAGCTTTGAAATGGCATTTGTTTCATATAGAATAGTCTCTTCCGAGCAAAATGAGCCCTCCCAGTCTCTCTCCTTCAATCACAGGCGATGTTATAACCCAGAACAGAGAGGGAGTCGCTGACAGGCTTAGCGAGGTGCTGCGCACCGCAGTTTTTGGCTGTTTGAAGCCAGCCAATGCCTAGCCAGCAAAGTTTTGATGGATGGAAATGTTAGCCAACCACAAGGACATTTACAGTGATTGACAGTTTGCACAGTTGACGTAAGCAGGTTTGAAGAATATCCGTGCACGTTTTCGTATAAGTCATTTCCAAAACAGTAAGCGATTCGGTTGAAATGGCGTGTTCAGCGTCTCGCAGCTCAGCATGCCAGGCGAAGGAAAGACAGCATGGCGGGTTAAGCGACAGCTGTGGTGTGAATGAAGAGAGTGAAGGGGGTAGTTTAGATGAAGAGGATGATTCAAATAACATGAATTCTAATGAATGGATTCAGGTTGAGCAGTTGTCTCAGAAACGCAAAGACAGAGGCTCAGACTCTGAGGAGTTCGTCGGAGAAGGAAGGAGTAAAATGATGAGAAAGGAGGATGAGTACAACGTTATCTTAATGTTTGAGACAATGGGTAATCCTATGCGATTAACAAAGATGCTTAGAAAAGCTGTTGGTGAAATTAAATCAGCCAGATACTTAACCAACAATCGGGTGATAGTATTTTGTCTGAACAAAAAACAACAAGAAATGTTGAATAAAATGAAGGAGTTAGGGGGATTAGGAGTTAAGTGTCATGTGCCTAGTGGCATTAATGGCATTAAAGGAGTGATTTCTGGAGTTCCAATCTCATTATCAGATGAGACATTAAGAAAGAGTGAAAAGAATAGAAGTGAAAAGATTGACATCAAACAGAAACGGGAAAAGAGAGCCAAGTACAACAGTGATGATAACAGTGAATGGGAGACTGCTTCCAGAAAATGTTAAAATGGGATATGTGTGCTACCCAGTTAGACCTTTTATAAAACCTGCATTAAGATGTTTGATTGCCAAAGGTTGGGTCATGTAGCAGAAGTATGCAAGGAAAAGAAACGATGTTGTAAATGTGGAGGTGAACACGGTTATGGAGAATGTGGGGATTTAGTTGAACCTAAGTGTTGCAACTGTGGAGGCCCGCATAGGGCAGCGTATTTAGGATGTGTAGCGCAAAAACAAGCTGGACTTAATAGTACATTATATAGAATTGGTAAGCACCCAACTGGGGAATGTGTACACTGTAATCAGCTAGAAACAGTTGAACATGTACTACTTCAATGTGTAAAATACAATAATGAGCGATATCGCCTTATTCAGTCAATGAAGAAAGTGAAACACCATGACTTTTCCTTGTCAGGTTTATTGAGGAAAAAAGCTCTCAGGAAACCCCAGACAGACAAAGGTTAAAACAAATATGACATTCAGGATAATACAATGGAATGCCAGGAGTTTGACTGCAAATGGTCAAGAATTCAAGAAGGTTGTGCATGAAATGACAGACCTTCCTGATTTAATATGCATTCAGGAGACATGGCTTAAATCGCAGTTAGACTACGTCATTCCAGGGTATATATCCATTAGAAAAGATAGGTCAAGAGCAACAGGTGGAGGGTGTGCAACGTTTATAAAAAATGGGGTGGCTTACAGGGAAATAAGGTTAGAAACACAATATGAATGCATTAAGGTGGAAGTTAGGGGTTTTTATTTATTTTTGATTTTATTTTTGTTTGGCCCTTTCCCCTCTTTCACCCATCATATATATTGCATAAATCTTGATCCACACTCCAGTCCAGTCGGTGGCGGTAATGCACCTATTAGCTGGTTTGCCAACCGCCAATAAAACACCGAAGAAGAAGAAGAAGAAGAAGAAGAAGAAGTAACTTGCCCAGCACTGGTTAAATCCTATATTTTCCTTTCCTGAAGTTGGCAACCCTAGGCTCGGCCCTTCAATGACTGCTGCCGAGTAGCGCTTCGCTCGGCGAGCGGCGAGTTGTGTGGAGGCGTGCTGGTCGGAAAATGGCGTGTTCAGCGTCCCGCAGCTCAGCATGCCGGGCGAAGGAAAGACAGCATGGCGGGTTAAGCGACAGCTGTGGTGTGAATGAAGAGAGTGAAGGGGGTAGTTTAGATGAAGAGGATGATTCAAATAACATGAATTCTAATGAATGGATTCAGGTTGAGCAGTTGTCTCAGAAACGCAAAGACAGAGGCTCAGACTCTGAGTTGGTATGCTTAAATGATGGTAGTGGGACAAGGTTTGACATTAGGAAACAAATAAAATCATGCGTAGACATAACAATAGTTTCAGCGTCAATAGCAGCAAAATGTCAATGGGAGGTGTTAGAACAGTCATCAGTTGGGAGTGACCATTTTCCAATAATTTGTACGGGAGGATTAGAAATGCAAAGGAGTAGGATGGTAAAACAATATAGATGGAAATTTGGAAAAGCTGATTGGGAGAAGTATAATAAAATACGTGAGTTAGAATTAAAGAATTATAGTACAGAGGATGATATTGATAATTGTACAGAGAAATTAATTTTGATTTTAGTCAACGCGGCAGAAGAATGTATACCAAAAGTTGAAGGAAATGGGAGGAAGAAAGCTGTTCCATGGTGGAACGATGAATGCAGTAATTCAATTAAAAGCAGAAATAAAGCATTTAAAAGACTGAAAAGAACTCTGACATCAGAAGCAGTAGAATATCAGAGGGAGAGAGCAAAGGCTAGAAGGACAATTAAGCAGGGAAAAAATAAATATTGGAGAGAGTATTGTGCTTCCATAGGGAAGGAAACTGAATTAGGAGAGGTATGGAGCATGTTAAAGAAGATGATTGGAGTATATAAAACCAGGAATATACCAGTTATCTCAGGAGAAGGAAGGACAGCTATTACAGAAAAGGACAAGGCAGAATTATTAGTTAAAACCTTTCAGAAAGCTCACAGTACAGAAAATCTAGATGAGAAGTATAGAATGAAAAGACAGGGAATTTTGAATCAACATCATGTTATTTATACTAAGAGACATGATGGAAAGGGGCATTAGATGCTAACTTTGAAATATGGGAACTTAAAAGGGTACTACATAGGATAAAACGAACAGCACCTGGACAAGATGGAATTTGTTATATTATGCTTAAATACGCAAATGATAGAATTCTTAAAGCAGTATTGGACTTGTATAATAAAATATGGGCAGAAGGAAGACTGCCTAGGTCATGGAAACATGCTATAATAATTCCAGTAGCTAAACCAGGGAAAGATGCATCGATAGCAGGGAATTACAGGCCAATAGCGCTTACATCAAATTTATGTAAGCTGATGGAAAAAATAATTGTAAACAGGCTTCATTATGTACTTGAGGGTAAGGGAGCTTTGGCATCTAATCAATATGGTTTTAGGAAAGGACGATCAACATTAGATGCATTAGTAAAGCTGGAAACAGATGTAAAGAAAGCTATAGCAGTTAAAGAGGGATTAGTGGCAGTTTACTTTGATATGGAAAAGGCATATGACATGTTGTGGAAGGAGGGATTACTTATTAAAATGAAGAGTATTGGAGTAGAAGGAAGAATGTATAATTGGGTTTTAAGTTTTTTATTTGACAGAACAATTCAAGTTAAAGTGGGTGGTGAAGTATCTCAAACTCTAAGTGTGGAAAACGGAACACCTCAGGGAAATGTGATTAGTCCTGTATTATTTAATATAATGATTAATGATATATTTGGAAAAGTGGCTCCGGGAATTAGCACTGGGTTATATGCAGACGATGGTATAATGTGGAAAAGAGGAAGGAATATATATTTTAATATGAATAAAATTCAAGAAGCTATAGAAGTAGTTGAAAAATGGTCGTTAGAATGGGGATTTAAATTCTCAATATCTAAAACATGTTACCAGATATTTACAAGGAAGAAAATTAAATAGAATAAACTGCTTAAATTATATGGGACTTCTTTAGAGAAAGTGTCAAAATTTAAGTATCTAGGATTATGGTTTGATGACAAATTATCATGGAAGGACCATATAGATTTTATATTAAAGAAATGTGGAAACATTTTAAATTTAATGAGAGCAGTAGCAGGACAAGATTGGGGTGCTGACAAACAGTCATTAAAGGGCATTTATGTTGGTCTTATGCGATCAACCCTACACTATGGATGCATTGTTTATGAGTCAGCATCATCAACGTTGTTAAAGAAATTAGATGTCATGCAAGCTAAGGCATTAAGACTCATTTTAGGAGCAGTTAAAACCACACCCATTGCAGCATTACAAGTAGAAACATCAGAAATGCCATTAATTATAAGAAGACAGAAACTAGCAATGGCATACTGGGTGAATCTACAGGGACAAAGAGATAATCATCCTGTAAGGCAAGTTCCCTTTCATGGGAACTTCGAACTGCGTCCTCTAGGGGTCGCTATGGGGAACGCCTCGTCGTGACCCGTGTCTGAAGCATACATAGAAAAACACCAACTCGTTGGCCGGCGACAGCCATGACGTCACTACCGGTGCGACTATAGTATAAATTGGCGCCGGGAGCACACATCATTCTCTTCTTCGTCTTCACTGACCGGTCTGTTTGAAGCGTGCATTCCAAAAAGCAAAGTAAGAGCTTTTTCTTTCCTACTATGGCGAGCACTAGCGAAGCGTTTAGAA
>NW_015623497.1:84198-94556 GCF_001515625.1 Sinocyclocheilus rhinocerous | reverse complement strand
AGAAGTTTCTAGTGACCTTGATTACCTTGATTAGCTGGATCAGGTGTGTTTGATTAGGGTTGGAGCTAAACTGTGCAGAGCTGAGGAATTGAGAACACGGGTCTATGTGATGTCTGTTTAATAGAGGAAACTGTAGAGCATGTTATGAAGATATGTAAGATATATGAAATAGAAAGGAGGATTCTTAAGGAAGAATTACAAGCAGTAGGATGCCAGGAATTTACTATAACCAGCTTATTAAATGACGGTCCAAATTCAGGAAAACAAATACATGCAGTCATGAGATTTATTAAGAATAGTGGGTTATATAATAGGATATAGGAGGGTTTGTTCATTCTTTTCACACTCCATCACAGTAGGTGGCGATAGGCACCTTTGAAGTTTTAAATCTTCGCCATTAAATCAAAAGAAGAAGAAATGCATGTTGTGTACCTGCTCTGCTGGAAAAGCACTGTGCAATCACTTATGGCGCTTTTCCACTGCATGGTACGACTCGGCTCGGTTTGCGTTTCCACTGCAGTTCAGTACCGCTTTAGAGTGGGCGTGATTATTCACATGTGGTTTACCCAGTGGAAAACCCCCAAAAAGTGAACCGTACCAAGCTGTACCGTGCCGTACCATGCAGTGGAAAAGCGCCATAATGGTGGCATTATTGTTTCAAAGTGCTCACTACAGTACCATGGGATTCAAGACAGTACCTTTTCCACTATCATGCACCAGCTCATTGCAGACCTGGCACCGGCCTAGGACACAGGTAAGACTTTATTCTTCATTAATAAATTTAGTGGTGTTGGACTAGCAGTCAATTAATCATTTATCATCATTATTATATTACAGGGAATTGCACTGGAGGCGACTAAATGATTGGCTGATTAGCAATTTGTGTTACCAAGCAATTGAACAGGTGTACCTAATAAAGTGGCCGGTGAGTATATATATATATATATATATAAATATATATATGCTGTGAAAATCACAGAATGACACAACTCGAGTTGCTTGATTTATTATTTCTCTCTTCAGCTTCTTTTTGGAGCATATTTAAATGTTCCTCTTTCTTGTCTTGCAGGGTTTGACAGAGTTTTTCTGCTTCTTGTTGCAACTCTTTCATTTTGTCTCCTTTTTGATCTTGCAGGCTTTGACAGAATTGTTTAACGTCTTCTTGAAGTGCTCCTATTTTTTGTCCTTTCTGGTCTTTCAGGAGGTTATTGAGTGCTTCAGCTTGCTTCATATTCATTCTGATGTTCTTCCAGCTTCTGTTGGAGCTGCTCTTTTCCTTTTTTGAAATCATTCAGTTCTTCTGCTTGTTTTCTGGCTTCACCTTCATGTTTCTTCTTCATCTCTTTAATTTCCTCTTCATATTCCTTTTTCATTTCATTTCTATCTTTCTCTTCTCTTTCTTTTCTCTCATTCTCCTCTTTTTCTCTTCTCTTCATCTCTTCTTCTTGCTCTTGTTTCAGATCTTCAATCATTTTCCTCCATCTTTTTCTCTCTTCTTCTTTTTTCTCATCATCTTCTCGTTTTCTTCTCTCCCACTCCTCTTTTCTCTCTTGCTCCAGCTGTTCATAATGTCTTTTTGTTTCTTGTCTCTTTTCATCATATTCTCTCTCTTTTTCTTCTCTTTCTCTTCTCTCTTTCTGTCTCTCCTCGTCTATCTTCTGTTGTTCTTCTTCTTTTTCTCTTTCAAATTTCTTTCTCATTTTCTCCAGTTCTTCTTGTTTTTCTCTCAGTTCCTCCTCATGTTTATCTTTTCTCTTTCTTTGCTCTTCCTCTCGTTCTCTCATCTGTCGTTTCTTTTCATCCTCCCATTCTCTCTGCTGTCGTTTAATTTCCTCTTGAGTCTCTTTTCTGTCATTTTCAGCTTCTTTTATTTTTCTCTCCCATCTCTCTCTCTCCTCCGCCTCTTCTTCATTCCTCTGTTTCTGCTCAGATTCTCTCTTTTTTATCTCTTCTTCTTCTTTCATCTGTAATTCTGCTATAATGTGTTCTTGTTCATGTTTCATCTTTTCTTGATCTTGTCTGTATCTCTCTTCCCTCTTTCTATCTTCTTCTTCGCTTTCTTTTTGCTGTTTTTCATACTGTGATATCTGGTTTTCAATCTCTCTCTTCATCTCTTCTATTTTTCCATCATATTCAGCTTTTTGCTGTTTTTCCTCTTCTGATCGTTTCTGGTTTTCAATCTCTCGTTTCTGTTGTTCTGTTTTGTGTTTTTCTTCGAATCCTTTCATCATTTTTTCCTCTTTTTGTCTGAACTCATTCTCTCTTTGTTTTCTTTCCTCATCTGCTTTTATTTTCTCTTCTTCCAGTCTTTTCTTGAGCTCTTCCATTTCTGTCTCATATTTGACTCTCAGTTTCTCATTTTGAGTCTGAATTTCTCTCTCTCTCTCTTTCAGTATTTCCTCCATTCTCTTCTTAATGGACATCTCTGCCTCCTCAAACATGCTGTTAGTGAAGTATCGACCCTCGTTACTGTTTTTCACCTCTTCTATCATGTTTAACAGTTGAATCACTTGAGTTCGGTCTTGTTTTTCTCTGTTATTGAAAGCCAGGAATCTGTTTCCACAGTCTCTGATCAGTTTCTATTGATCATTTGACAGTGTCGTGTCAAAGAGTCCTGGAGTATCAACAACAGCTACTGATCGACCATCAACTTCACCAACTCCCTTCTTACAGTCAGTCGTCACTGAATCTGATCTTGCTTTACTCACAAACTCATTTCTTCCCATAATAGTGTTTCCTGTTGCACTCTTTCCATTTCCTGTCCTCCCGATCAGCACAATCCTCAAACACTGCAGATCATCTTCACATTCAGCACCTGAAAATCATGTAAAAAAAATCATGCGTTAATCATGCAGTTTTTATTTTTTTATTAAAATCGTATAAAATCGTATTTAAAAAATCAAACATTGAGCAATGTGACTCATTGTCTTTGATTTTGGATTTTCACTTTTAGCTTTTAACGTCCCAGAATTTGGTTATGTTCAAATGGTTTGTCAACATTAGCAATGAAAGCAGATGGATGTTCTCCTTTAAAAAAAAAAAAAAAGTCATTATTGACCTTCTACTGGTGTGCTTAAGTAAGGTTCAGGATCACCATGGAGGTTGCATTATTTGTTTTTAACTCTAGATGTTAAAATCAGTCTGATATGTAAACCACAACCAAACACTGTCAATCGAGGCTAAAGTGGAACTTATTTATTGCTCTATTTTAATTATATTGTGCACTGTTGAACCAGTGATAATGAAGTAAAACTAAACATCTTGTTTGAACATACAAGTTACAGTTTTGAAAATGTGCAAACATTTGTGAGATATTTACTTGTACTTAATAAATGAGAGTAATTACTATATTCTTTTAAAGATGCTCAGTACCAAAAATAAATAAATAAATCAACTCACTCTCTGACTGAATCTTCTGCTCTAACTCTTTGATTCTGCTCTCTTTTTCACTCAGTTCTTTCTTGTGTTGTCCTTCCAGTTCATGTCTGACTCTGTTCTCTTGAGCTTTCACATACATCTGAGGTGAATACGATTCAGTCTTCATGTTCTCTATATAATCCAGCAGTTCTGGGATCTGTCTGGAGTATTCAGGTTCCTTTAACCCCATCACTCTGTACTGACCTCCACAGAGACTGATTAACCTCTGAGATTCTAGGCTGGATTTGACAAACTCTGCTGCAAGTCCTTCAACAGTGAGCTCTGTTGTGAAGAGCAGCATGAAGTGCTCTCTGGAGTCAAATATCTTCTGGATCTTCTCTGTTTCTGCTTTGTCTTCATCAGTCAGTGGACCAACAGGAATAATGATGATGAAAGCATGAACTCCAGGATCACAGAGAGACACACAGTGGAGAGTCTTACACATCACTTCCTCCTCTGAGAGCTGATTGAGAGCTGGAAGACTGATCAGATTGATCAGACGACCATGAAGCTCCTCCTCCATCACACACACTTCATTACTTGCTTTCTGGTATGAAGGACTGATATGTTTTCCTTGTAAAATTTGGGACACAGAGACCATTAGTGATCCATCACTTCCACACAGCACCAGGTTCAGTTTCTGTTTTCCAAAGATATCTGCTGACACTGAAAAACATTTTAAGAGTCATTAGAATAGAATGTTTACACTCATGCCGTACCATTCATTCATTATTTGGCAACACTTTACAATAAGGTGTCATTTGTTAACATTAGTTAATGTATTAACCAACATGAACAAACAATGAACAATACATGTATTGCAGTATTTATTAATCTTTGTTAACGTTAGTTAATTAAAATTTAATTGTTCACTGTTAGTTCATGTTAATTCACAGTGCATTAACTAATGTTAACAAGCACAACTTTTGATTTTATTAATGCATTAGTAAATGTTGAAATTAATATGAATTAAGATTTTTAAAAATGCTGTAGAAGTATTGTTCATTCTTAGTTAACTAAAGTAGTTAAGTAATGTTAACTAATGAAACCTTATTGTAAAATGTTACCCATTATTTTACACTGATTTACTGTTTGTGTCTTTAAAATAATAATTGTAAAAAAATAAAATAAATAAAAAAATAAAATAAAATAAAATAAAATAAAGGGTAATTGTTGAGGTCTTTGTTCTTGTGTCTACTAGGGCCATATGTCTGCAGAACATTTTCTTTTTTTCTGTTCTTGGTTGATCCAAAGTGTCAACACTGTTCCCTGTTTTTCAGTTAATTTTTATATCCTATTTACCTACTTGGCATGGCATGGTTATTTTAAGTTCTGAGTTTGAGTTCCAATAATTAGTCTAAGGGTTTAAACCAGTGCTTAATTGGAGCCAGATCCTGCCGGGAAATGTCAGATTTGGGATTTTTGTGTTCCGGTATTTGTTATTAAACAATTTGGCATTAACATGGTGACAGTGTGTTTGTGAGTGTGAGACAGCAAGATTGGGTGCATGCAGATTCATACCATAGTCTGTCTGAATAGTCTGATTGGCCGGAAAGTGTGCGTTCAAATCGCCTTGATTCGCACTGAAACACATGCACACAGCCGCACAATCTCGCTGTGCACACAGAAACATTCAGAAGCACATAAAGTTGCCCCGCAACTTTTATTAATAAAATAGCTTTGCTATTGAATCACTACATTATATTTCTCAGCAACGAGGGGGTAACATCCTATTTAATTAGTGAAATAATTAAACTCACAACTTCAGTAGGTTATTAGTAGAGAGACGCTACAGAAGCAGGTAATTCACACATGCACGATCTCTCTTTTTCTCAAAATAATTCAAATAAATGCTACAATTAAGTAAATGTAATCTTACCACACTACTTATCTCTGACTGATTTTAAGTGGGCAGAATGCTAGATCTAGCAAGCCGTAACCGACGGACTGCTGTATACGGCCGTACAGAAACTTGTGAATGATGTGCTTATAGACTGTGCTCATTAGTGACATCATTGTTCCAGGAACGCTGAAGTTGTGTGGTCAGTATCAGTCACAGCACCTTTTAATTACCTTTCGATCCGGCAATTATTTATTTACAAATTAAGCACTGGTTTAAACCTACTTTCCTGGACACAATCAACAGGGTGTAAAGTTAGTATCAGAATAAAGACTCCAAACAAGACAGATACCTCTATAACATCAGTTACACCTTGATGCTAGAAGAGACTTTACAAACACATATGACACTCGCTCATACAATGCCTACCAAATATATCGTAGCAAAATAAAACTAATCTAAAACTGTAAGTACTAGTATATGGTTAAAATTGTAGTTCATGTTCATACCCTTAGAAGCTCAATATTAGAAAATCTATTCGAAAAAAAACCCTACCTTCATCACTTTCCCATTTCTGTCTCTCTTTGGGTTTTCCATCATCTTTGTGGTGAGAACTCTTCTTGCTTTCTTCCTCTGATCTGACTGAATCATCAGATCTGATCTGCTCTTCATCCACTGATGTGCCTATAGCATCTTCATACATCTCACATGTGAGATACTCTTCCTGGTTTCCCTTGAGCATCGTATCAACTCTACTGAATATCTCTGAGAGCCATTCTGGTTTTCTTTCATCAAATTGCAGATGTCCTCCTCCACACTCCTTTATTAACTGATTGATTGCTTTATTCTTGAGCGTAGAACTAAACATTGATCTGTATATTTCTTCATCAGTAGTGATCATTATAGTGCGTTTAATCGCCTCTTCACTGAATTCTTTCAGCACACTTTTCACTCTGTGTCCATCCTCCTCAGTGAAGTCCTTATGCTGCAGTACGAGTATGAATGCATGAGGTCCTGGAGCAGACAGATTCACATACTCTCTCACTGCCTGTGTGATCTGATGGAGTGACAGGTGAGGCTGGAGAAGCTGAGGACTCTTGATGACCATCACGCGTCTGTTCTTCAGTCTTCCTCCGACTCTCTGGCTGTGCTGCTGAAACTTCCTCTCCACTGGAAGTGTCTCAAACACATTTGTCCCCAAGATTAAGTTTGCCACTCTGTTGTTTTCTGACACATTCTTTCCCAGAAGAGCAATCCTCAGATCTCTCACTGAAACATAAAAGAGAAAATCAAATAAGCCTGATGTTTCTTGGACATAACTACATAATTTATATAAATATATAAATATATATACACAGATATAGATAATCAGGGTTATAAGTGCTTTTGATTTTATTCTCCTCTACCCCACTAGATGACACAAAAACTCACATTTTCCTCAACATCTGGGGAAATGTGTCTCCTCGGTGCAATCGCAAGAAGAGATGAAGAAAGTTGATTCTATGCCAGTTTGATGTCATATGTAGTTTTGTTGTTGTTGTTTATTTTTAAATATATTTTTTTAGCGAATGAGAATCAATAAAATTACTACAAATAGTATGAGACAAAGATCTTTTGAAGTTTTTTTTTTTTTTTCAGTTTTGTTTAATGTAATCAAATCAACAGTTTTTCAATAGCCAAAATTTTGGGTAAAAATCACTGGTACACAAGACAATAATTGACATGATGGCACAAGATGATATGGTTAGATTTAGATTCTAACATAGATATTCTATATTCTATATCTATATAGATATTCAAAGATATTCATTATATCATATAATATCATATTTATAGTTGTTTCTAAAAACATTCATTATCTTTAATTTTTAAATACTTGTTCTTTACTTTTAAAATTAACAGTGTATTTACTGAACAATACATTATTTTAATTATTAAAATAAACAGATAATAGTACAAACTTGTTTTGAACAAGTATTAACTTTTATATTATGTAAAACATATTACTAGCTAAAGTATTTGAATAAATATGAATAAACCTTTTGCCCCTCACCACCTCATATATTTTTTAAACACAACAAACCACTTTTATAATTTATTGTCAAAAATAAATGAATGAATGAATGAATTAATAAATAAATACAATAAATTTGTTGTTCCATTGACGTTCAATAACAAGACATTTTTTTTCTGTAATCATACTGTTGGAGCCATTTCTTTTTCTATTTTCAGATTTTGGACTGAATGGACTGATTTACTAATTTGAATATAATTAAGTGTGTTTGATAATTATTACTTGTGTATTATTTGTGTTTGAGTATTTGCATTGAATGTTATGAATATTGAATCGAGACTATTATATTATTGCGATTAAGTATTAGTGCAGGTGAGAAAAAGAAAGAGAGTGAGGAGGAGGAATGGAGAGATCAAGCCAGAAATGAGGGAAAGAGAAGAAGTATATCGGATGACACAATGATAGTAAGTAAAAAGAGTTTTGTGTTATTCATGGCAGAGGTCATAAATTGTTCAGCGCAGACTGAAAGAAGAATAGAAAAGATACAGATAATAGTGAGAGCAGCAGAGAGGTTCCTGGATATTAAAGGGCTAACATGGGAAATGGTTAGAGATGGTCTAACTTCAGAAATACAGCCTAGTCAAGAATCATGGGATAGACAATAATCTTGATGTTAGTAATATTACAATGGAATGCTATAGCTTGGTGGCTAATGGATTGTAATTTAAGGGTTATCTAAATAAGATGGAGGAAAAGCCAGATGTCATATGTGTACAAGAGTCTTGGCTGAAGCCTAAATTTGATTTTGTAATTAAAGGATATGTATCTGTGAGAAGAGACCGGGAAGAGGGAAATGGTGGTGGGTGTGTGAAATACAGCATAGAATGGTGGAGAAAGGAAGAGAAATGGAATATGTGGTGGTTGAGGTATGGAAGGATGACAAGAGTGTTGTAATAATTAATTTTTACAATCCATGCAGACAAATGGCATTGGAAGAGATGATGAAGATAGAAGGACAAAGTAGAGAGAGGGTGATCTGGTGTGGGGATTTTAATGCCCATAATAGTATGTGGGGAGGAAGTGTAATTGACAAAAACGGGCAGGTGATTGAAGAATTAATGGATGAGAGGAATTTGATCTGTCTGAATGATAGGGGAGGTACACGAATAGACATGAGAACAGGTCAAGAAGCGGTGTTAGATTTAACTCTAACAAAAAGTAGGTTGGGGGGAATAATTAACTGGAAGGTATTAAGGAAATGTACTATAGGCAGTGATCATTTTCCAATTTTGATTGAAATGTGTATGAATAATTGTGTAGAAAGAAATGAGAGAAGAGAAGGGAGATGGAAATATGAGAAAGCTAACTGGACTGAGTATGTGAAAATGGTGGAGGATGGTTTAGACATAAATGAAGTAAGAAATGGAGATGACATAGAAGCTATAAGTGAGAAAATTATAGGGGTCATGAAAAATGCAGCATTAAGTAATATTCCTAAGAGTAAAGGAAGAAGAAAGACAAAAATGGTACCATGGTGAAATAAGGAGTGTGATGAAGCTATTAGAAGGAAAAGGAGAGCATACAAGAAAGTAAGAAGAATGCATAACTATCAAGATTTAATGGAATATAAGAGAGAACAAACAAAAGTAAAAGAGGTGGTAAGAATGGCAAAAAGGCGACATTGGAGAGATTTCTGTGACAGAATAGGGAAAAGTACATCAATAGAAGAGGTATGGAATATGATCAGAAGGATGAATGGAATAGGGAAGGAGATAGAATATCCTGTTTTAAATGAAGGGGAAGTCATAGCAGTAGAAAACAGTGAGAAAGCAGAAATGTTTTGTAATACATTTATAAAAGTAAACAGTACGGAAAATCTGACTGAAGAATTTAAGAGGGAAAGGGAGGAAATATTAAAAGAGCATCCTCATCTATTGGACAAAAGAGAGGAAAGAGATAATATAATGGATGTCCCATTTGGAATGACGGAACTAAAACGAGCGCTGAGGAGAATGAGAGAAACTACTCCTGGTCAAGATGAAATCAGCTATTATATGATCAAGCAGTTAAGTGAGGAATCATTGAGAGTAATGTTAGAGTTCTATAATAAAGTTTGGGAAATGGGGGTACTACCACAAAGTTGGAAAGAGGTACTGGTATTGCCAATAAGGAAACCAGGGAAGGATCCAAGTAAGCCGGCTAATTATAGACCAATAGCCCTTACATCTCATGTAGGGAAAGTGATGGAGAGAATGATAACGGACAGACTAGTTTATTTTTTGGGAAAAAAAGAAAAATTATCACCTTATCAAAGTGGATTTAGGATAGGAAGGGGAACTATGGATCCGGTTATGTGTTTGGAAGTGGAAATAAAGAAAGCTCTATCAAATAAAGAATCAGTAACTGCCGTGTTTTTCGATATTGAAAAAGCCTATGACATGTTATGGAGAGAGGGTTTGATGATAAAATTGGAGGAGATGGGGTAGGGGGAAGAATGTTTAATTGGATTAGTGACTTCCTTAAACAAAGAGTAATGAGAGTGAGAGTAGGAGACTATATCATCTCAAGGAATAATAGAAAATGGCACTCCTCAGGGAAGTGTAATAAGTCCAGTGCTTTTTATAATAATGATAAATGATATGTTTAGTAAGGTGGATAGGAGTATTGGAAGATCACTGTTTGCAGATGATGGGGCTTTGTGGTTCAGAGGAAGAAACATTTAAGTTTAATATGGGGAAAATGCAGAAGGCTGTGGATGAGGTAGTTAAGTGGTCATACAAATGGGGATTTAAGTTTTCTGTGGAGAAGTCACAAACTATTATATTTTCTAACAAGAAAGTAGACAGTGAATGGAAGTTAAGAATATATAACAAAGACATGGCACGAGTAACATCAATTAGATTCCTAGGAATGTGGCTGGATACTAGACTTACATGGAAAGAACATATTGATAAGATAGTGAGTAAGTGTAAAAGAGTTTTAAATGTAATGAAATGTATGGCAGGACAAGAGTGGGGAGCAGATAGAGGGGCGCTTCAAACAGTTTATATAGCAATGATAAGATCTGTGCTAGATTATGGAAGTATA
>NW_015623497.1:80396-82230 GCF_001515625.1 Sinocyclocheilus rhinocerous | reverse complement strand
AGCAAAGCAAGCAAAGCAAGCAGTAGATGATGAAATAGTAGAAATTGAGCTATCACATAGTATAAGAGAAGTAATAAAGGTCCCCTACCCCTCCGACCAAAAGAGAATTGAGGGGAAGGGCTAAGGGGTAGAGGAAAGGGGAAAGGCTAAGGGGTAGAATTGGGATTGGGCCTAAGAATGGGACATACAGGTTTGAATAAAACATTACATTTAATAGGACAGAGTGAAACTGTAGAACATGTGATTATTAATTGTAAGGGTCATGATGAAGAAAGAGAAGTGCTAAGAGACGAAGGAAAAGAGTTAACATTAAAGAATATATTAGACTCAGATATAGGAAATAGTATGGTAAATGTGTTGTTTCAGTTTCTGAATAATACAGGTTTATTGAAGAGAATTTAGGATAAGTATACATAGAGAGGTAGAAGATGCTGATATAGTGTGGGTAGAAGGGAAAGGATATCTGAAGGTTAAATAAGGATACAGTGGGATATTGGGATTTAAAGGGAATTGGGGTGGAAACCGGAGGAGCTGAACACGCAGCGCAAGTGTTTTTTTTTTGTTTTTTTTTATGGGGGTTTGGGGTTAGGAAATGTTAAGAGATAGAGGAAATGTTTCTGATCCAAGGTACCTGATGATGGCAGTAATGCACTGTTAAGTGCGGTTGCCAGTTAAAGAAAGAAGAAGAAGAAGAAGTGCAGGTGAGGAAGTAGGTGGGGCCAGTAGGGGGAAGCGGATACGATTTTCAGACCGTGTGTTCATGTGTCTTTATGTGCTAATGTTTAGCGGTGAAGCTTTGGTTCAAATGTTGATTTTATGGATTGTTGTTTTGCGAAAATAAATGACAAAGATGCTATGTTACAGACTCACACGTCAATTGTTCGCCCCCTACCTGGATAGTGGCTTATTACAAATTTGCTGCTACATTGAAGTCTGAAAATTCTGCAAAGACAGAATTTTCTACACGCTACGATATGACCTGCTGGCTATTGATGTGGATGTCTGCTGCTGTACTGCACCTATGGATTATTCAGCGAAGAAATTGACTTCATTAAGATGCTGTTTGAACGTGCTGTGCTGTGAGTAGCCATTCGGCAAGTTTTATTATGAGTTTTGCTGGCTATGGAGCTGCAATGGATGTGTGATTTAAGCTTTTAAGATATGATATGACGTGAACTGAAGGCTATTTATGAACTTGAGAGTGTTCAACATAAGATTTTCGGCACATGTGCACGTTTTTGAGGTTTGATGGTGATGAACTTCATTTTCAATTTCAAAGAGCTCTAGATGAATTTTATCAAGTGCATGAGTATGTACAATTGCTTATATCTGATGATGTTAAAGAAAATGAAAGGATTGACTGGTTTGAGCCAAAGAGGATCACTTGTAGTGCGTTATTGAAGGAGTTGGAGCTGTGGAAAAGGAAACAGTCTGATCTACAGACTTTGATTGATCCTGCTGATGCATCTAATGTCTCAGTTCAGTTCTGTCGGCTCGTCTGAAAATCGCAGCTGATAAAGCGGCTTTACTTGCTCGTGCTGAAGCTCTCAAAAAGAAACACACACTTGAGTTGGAAAAGGCTCAGCTGGAATCTAAGATGGAAGCTCTTACAGGTGCATCTCAATAAATTAGAATGTCATGGAAAAGTTCATTTATTTCAGTAATTCAACTCAAATTGTGAAACTCGTGTATTAAATAAATTCAATGCACACAGACTGAAGTAGTTTAAGTCTTTGGTTCTTTTAATTGTGATGATTTTGGCTCACATTTAACAAAAACCCACCAACTCACTATCTCAACAAATTAGAATACTCCATAAGACCAATAAAAAAAA
>NW_015623497.1:79757-80314 GCF_001515625.1 Sinocyclocheilus rhinocerous | reverse complement strand
TTTTTTTTATTGGTCTTATGGAGTATTCTAATTTGTTGAGATAGTGAGTTGGTGGGTTTTTGTTAAATGTGAGCCAAAATCATCACAATTAAAAGACCCAAAGACTTAAACTACTTCAGTGTGTGTGCATTGAATTTATTTAATACGCGAGTTTCACAATTTGAGTTGAATTACTGAAATAAATGAACTTTTCCACGACATTCTAATTTATTGAGATGCACCTGTATGTTGCAGTCTGAAATAGATTCTGCAAATGCAAAACTAAAGGTGTTGGAGAGTTCCGAAGCAAGTTCACTGCATAGTTTTCACTCATCTACTATATTAAGATATGCTATGAACAAATATCTGGATAAAGCAGAAGAACAATCATCTTTGCTTATTGATTCTGAATCACCTCCTGCACATTTTACAAAGATTGGAATGATTCCTAAAACACCATTGCAAAGAATTGTTCATGGAACTCGAATTCCTTCAAGGCTTATTGCTACTCAAGCAGCAACTGCAGCTACAACTAGGGCTGTGTGATTTGGGGGAAAATATCAAATTGCGATTTTTTT
>NW_015623497.1:72509-79703 GCF_001515625.1 Sinocyclocheilus rhinocerous | reverse complement strand
CAGGCTTTGCGATTAGGAAATCGCAACGTCTCAAATCGCGATTTCAATTCGATTTTGATTAATCGCACAGCCCTAGCTACAACTACGATGTCACAAACTGACCAGCAGCATAGTGCGGCTAGTAACACCAATATTGCCAGTGTTGATCTTGGTCCTGTTCTGCAAAGACAAAGTGATTTGGCTGATTTACTTGTGACTCAGCAGAAACAAGCTTCACTTCCTATAAGGGAGATTCCAGTTTTCAGTGGTGATCCCCTGGAATATGGACCTTTTATGAGATATGTTATCTATAATATTGAGGAGAAAACCGATAACAAATCAAGAACAATTGTATTATCTGGAACAGTTCACAGCAGGTGAACCCAAGGAACTTGTTTAAAGTTTTCTCTACATGAATGCTAGCAGAGGTTATGCTGAAGCCAAACGTCTTTTAAAGCATCATATTGGAGATGAATTTAAGCTTGCTAGTGCGTACATGGAGAAAGCTCTGAGATGGGGTAATATTCACTCAGATGATGGAAAAGCATTATATAGCTATGCAGTCTATCTTAGAGGATGTTGCAATGCAGCACAAGATCTGGTAGATCTTGCAGAGTTGAATTTGCCATTTAATCTATAAAACATTGTCTCTAGGCTTCCTTACAAGCTAAGAGAAAAGTGGAGGGCTACAGCCTGTGAAATTTTGGAACGCACTCAAAGAAGGCCAGACTTTGCTGACTTGGTAGCTTTCATTGAGAAGCAAGCTAAGATTCTTCTTGATCCAGTCTTTGGAGAGATTCAAGATCCGAAAACAAATTCTAACATCAGAAAGACAATGATTGAGCCTCCAGTGCACAAATCTTCTAGTAGAAAAAGTTTTGTTACAACAGTTTCTTCTATCAAAGCATCAAAACAGAATAGTCAACCAAAGAAAAATCATCAAGATGATGTCAATGTTGCTTTCCATAAGCCCTGTCTGTTTTGTGCTGATGATCACGCAATGGATTCTTGTGACAAAAATGACAGACATATTACACGAAGATAAAATTGATTTGAGAACAAATGGTCTTTGTTTTGCTTGTCTCAAAAAAGGACATCTAACAAAAGCCTGCAAAAAGGCGTCTCACTTGCCAAATATGTTCCAAGAAACATCCAACAGTGTTGCATATCAAAAACGCTTCAGCAAATAAATGCTCACCTAATTCACAGACTGATGTGCACAAGAAAGATTATGATACTACGAAGGCTGATTCCAGTAGACCTGTCGCTATGGCTGTTGTAGCTACCGAGCATACAGGGGCTGCATGCTGAATGCAAGCTTGCGATAATTCCAGTAAAAGTAAAAGCCACCAAAGGTAGTAGAGTATTTCAAACGTATGCTTTCTTAGACCATGGAAGTTCAGCCACATTCTGTACAGAGAGATTGATGAGACAGTTGAACATGGCTGGCAAACAAATTGAGATCCTGCTCAAGACAATGGGACAGGAAAAGCCCATAAAAACCTTTCGGTTGAGTGGCTTGGAAGTAAGCCAGCTGGACAGCAACTACTTCATAGAATTGCCTGAAACTTTAACACAAATTTCAATTCCTGTCAGCCAGGAGAATATACCAAGGGAAGAGAACATAAAGAAATTGCCGTATCTCAAAGATGTTCGACTGTGTTCCATAAAATCAGATGTTGATCTGTTCATTGGGAATCAATGTCCCAAAAGCGATGAAACCCTTGAGGATTATTAACAGCCAGAAGGATGGTTCTTATGCGGTACAAATATGTTTAGGATGGCTAGTTAAAGGTCCACTAAGTGATAACTCATCCACAGATGTTCAAGGACGACCACTTGTGTCTTTCTAACAGAATCTCAGTGGCTAAACTGGAAGAATTACTCACAGAACAGTATAACAATGACTTCCCAGAGCAAGCATATGATGAGAAACTAGAACTTTCTTTTGAGGATCAGAGATTCTTGGAAATTGTGAACAACTCCGTTGTTAAACGAGATGGTCATTACCAATTATGTCTTCCATTTCGCGAACCTGACCTCACCCTGCCTGACAACAAAAAGATTGCAGAACAACGAGCCTTAAGTATACTTAAGAGATTTAGGAAGGATAAAGCATTCTTATCAGATAATAGAGACTTTATTGGCGACATCCTAAAGAAGGGTCATGCAGAGAAAGTACCAAAAGAAGAGCTTGACAGAGATGATGGTAGAGTATGGTACATCCCCCATCATGGAGTCTACCATAAAGGAAAAAGAAAATCCGGGTGGTATTTGATTGTGCCGCCTCATTTCAAGGTACTTCACTGTACTCAGATTTGTTGCAGGGTCCAGATCTCACAAATACCCTCTTAGGTGTAACCCTCCGGTTTCGTCAAGGACCCATAGCTGTGATGGCAGATATTGAGGGTATGTTTCACGAAGTTAAGGTTCCTAAAGGAATACCTTGATTTTTTGAGATTCCTGTGGTGGCCTAATGGTGATATCAGTCAACCGCTGGAAGAGTTCAGGATGACTATACATCTCTTTGGAGCCGTTTCTTCCTCCAGTTGTGCCAACTTTGCCTTCGTTATCATCTGCTGTCTTCCTTTTAACGCAAAGTTGACTTTGAAGTTTTATCCACAATTCATAACTTTTATGTGGATGATTGCCTCAAGTCTGTCTCAGATGAAAGACAAGCTGTCAAGTTGGTGCAGGAGCTCATTGCAGTATGTGCTACTGGTGGATTTAAGCTCACCAAACGGGTTAGTAATAGCTGCACTGTACTAGCATCTATCCCTGAGGAGAAGAGATCTAAAGATGTGAGACATCTTGACTTGCACAGAGATTAACTTCCTGTGGACAGCGCACTGGGACTTCAGTGGGATACAGAGTTTGATACTTTTGTCTTCAAAATAACTTTGAAACAACGACAATTTACTAGATGGGGTATTTTATCAGTTACCAATTCAGTTTACGATACTCTTGGATTCCTTGCTCCAGTAATGCTGCCAGCTAAAAGAATTGGACAAGAATTGTGCAGGATGAACTACGGTTGGGATGAATAAATTCCTGGAGCCTTTGCTCAAAAATGGGACAAGTGGCTAGAGGTAATTAAGCTACTTTCAGATACCCAACAATTTTGGGAAAATATGTAGTGCTCAATTACACCACTTCTGTGATGCTAGCAAAATTGGCTATGGTACAGCTAGCTATTTGCATTTTGCAGACATCAGCAGTTCTGTCCATGTTGTTTTTGTGATGGCTAAGGCAAGAGTATCCCCACTGAAAGTGATGACTATCCCTAGGCTTGAATTGGCAGCCGCAGTTCTTGCTGCAAAAGTTGACAGAATGTTGAAGGCAGAACTAGAGCTAACTCTGGATGATTCAGTATTTTGGCCCGACAGTACATCAGTCCTCAAATACATCTTGAATGATACTAGCAGATTCCAGATATATGTGGCCAACAGAGTTTCGACTATCAGAAATCTGTCACAGAAGTTTCAGTGGCATTAAGTGAACTCTGCAGCCAATCCCGCTGATGACACCTCCCGAGGTGTAAGGTCTAGCTTTTTTAAGAAGGATGGAAGATGGCTGAGAGGTCCAGAATATTTGAAGGGTCCTGCTGCAGACTGGCCTGAATTGCCTCAAGAATCACTTTGCATTTCAGACAGTGATCCAGAGATAAAGAAAACAACTGCTGTTTTTACTATCACTACAGCTAATTCAACTCCATTCAGCAAGTTAGTAGAACATTGTAATCATGGGAAAAGTTGCGAAGAGCAACTGCATAGCTGTTGAAATGTAGGAATATGCTCCTGTACTTGAGTCAGAAGCGGAAAGAAGCAGCAGCTATATTTTCACAACATCCCAAAGCTCAATAATATATTGATAACCACATGAACAAAATTAAATCCCAGGTTGGTGCCCAAACTCTTTTAGTAGAAGATATTGTACTCCCTGAAGAATCTCTTGTTTGTTTTGTTCAACAACATAGTTTTCAAGATTAAATAACTTTGTTGAACAAAGGCCATGCTATGAAAATCAGTAGTAGGACATACACGTTGGATCCGATCCTAGACAATGGCATCTTGAGAGTCGGCGGAAGGTTGAGCAGGATGGCAATGCCAGAAGAGTATAAACATCCTGCTATTCTACCCAACGATAGTCATCTGTGTAGACTATTAATGGACCATATTCACAATATGTCAGGTCACTGTGGTAGAAGCTAACTGCTTGCTAAACTCCATAAAAGATACTGAATTACCAGAGGTAATGCTACTGCCAGGAAAGTAATCAAAGATTGCCTATTTTGTAGACGTTGGAATGGATCTGCAATTGAACAAAATATGGCAGACTTATCCCTAAATCAAATCACTCCTGATTTACCACCTTTCAGTCACGTTGGAATCGATTACTTTGGTCCCATTGAGGTGAAGAGGGGGAGAGCTCATGTCAAAAGATATGGAGTGATATTTACCTGCTTTAATAGTAGAGCTGTTCATCTTGAAGTGGCCTATTCGCTGAACACAGATTCCTGTTTTTGTGCTCTCAAAAGATTTATGTGTAAAAGGGGTCAATTCAAGGAGATAATTTTGGATATTGGAACCAACTTCATTGGGTCAGAGCGAGAATTGAGAGAGGTACTTGCTGACATCAACCAAGATAAAATACAGAAGGTACTGCTGAGAGAGAATGTGAAGTGGACGGCCAATCCTCCTTTAGTTCTCATCATGGAGGTGTATGGGAATGAATCATTAAAATTCTCAAAAAGATCCTATACTCCGTCCTGAGCAGGGGTGTGAAGTAACGAATTACAAATACTCACGTTACAGTAATTAAGTAGTTTTTATCAGTAATTGTACTTTTTTGAGTAGTTAAAAAATTGTGTACTTTTACTTGAATACATTTTAAGTGATGTATCGGTACTTTTACTCACTCACACTACATTTTTTGGAAGGTAATGGTACTTTTACTTGAGTATATTTTTTCGGTACTCTTTCCACCACTGGTCCTGAGACAGCAGACACTTGATGATGAAGGCCTACAGACTGCTTTCTGTGAAGTGGAAGCCATACTCAACGATCGTCCAATCACTGCAGTCTCAGAGGATACTAAAGCTCCAGAAGCCTTAATCCCTAATTATTTGCTTCAGATGAAAGGAGTTCCTGTTTTGCCTCCTGGGATATTTCAGAAGGATGACATCTATTCCAGAAGAAGATGGAAACGAGTACAGTTCATTTGCGACCTTTTCTGGAAACGATGGATTAGAGAGTACCTCTTGCTAATGCAGAAGAGGCAGAATTGGAACAAAAACAAACAAAACCTTAAAACTGGTGATATTGTTCTCATTATCGTTGATACTTCACCATGAAACTCTTGGCCTTTAGGTCAAATTTTGGAGATATTCCCGGACAGCAAAGGGTATGTACGCAGAGTTAAAGTGAGGACAAAGAACAGTATTCTGGAGAGACCTATTAGCAAATTCTGCTTTCTAAAAAACACGTCATGAGAATCTGAAGAAACTGACCAGAAGACTTTACAACATTTTTTTTTTTTTTTTTCTTTATTTAGTAAACATTAGCCAATGTGAGAAAGGCCTTTAGTTGCTTAGAAGTTACCCCGGGTTCCTTTGCAACCTCGCAGACTATTACACGTCTTGCTTTTGGAGTGATCTTTGTTGATCGACCACTTCTGGGCAGGGTAACAGTGGTCTTGAATTTGATTTGTACACAATCTCTCTGATTTGTGGAGTCCAAACTCTTTAGAGATGGTTTTGTAACCTTTTCCAGCCCGATGAGCATATGTAATATTGGATCATTTTTCAGAGTAAATAAATGACAAAGAACATATTTGTGTCTCATTTGTTTGATTGGGTTCTCTTTGTCTACTTTCAGGACTTTTTTCGTGAAAATTCGATGATCTTGTGAGTTATATTTATCCAGAAATATAGAAAATTCTAAAGTGTTCAAAAACTTTCAAGCAGCGCTGTATATTGTATCCTTTGTAGTGGACAGCCAATGTGATCTCATGAGAATTCATATGTAATTTATGTAAAATGTGGTTCAACAAAACGTACATTAAATTACATTTTCACAGGCACCGAAACGTACAATACTGACATATTTTCAGCATTTAAACATACGTATTGACGACACCGTATTGACGACACCTAAAACATAAATTATTTATGTATGGGCAACTTTTTACAGACTTACAATTGAAGCCTTATGAATATTGAAATCACGGCATTAACATTTTATTATATTGTATTGTATTCAGTTGTCATATAAATGGCATTGTTTTCAGTTGCATTATTAAATGAAGTTTACTTATTTACTTAATATGAAATGATAACGTGTGATTTCTGCTGTCTACTCGTTTCGAAGAATACACAATGTTCAACAAGACTACACTTTAAACCCTTAAAATTAATAACTTTTTTTTAGGGCTGCACGATATTTAATGCGCATCTTGTCAGAAAGCCGGTTCTGTAATCAGCGGTAAATCTCCATCACGTGCGTGCTTTCACATTGAGCAGCATTAACTACACAGAGCCGTTGTTCACTGACGAGCTGCGCAAAAAATCGCGCGAATATGAATGTGGTTTTGCGCAGCTCGTCAGTGAACAACGGCTCTGTGTAGTTAATGCTGCTCAATGTGATGTAATATTTGCTTTGTTTGCCGTGGGACACAAAAGGTGTTTTCTCTGTCATGCTGTGACTGACAACAGAACCATACAACACACCAAAAACACAACATAATTACAAAAGGAATCAATTTTATTCATGTGCTGAAATCCAAATTTTCACAATCCATACAACTGCGAAGAACAAAACCAAACTCAAGCCTTTATTCAGCGATCTTCATCTCCATCCTGAGCAGCGACCGTAAGCAGCAATTCCCGCCCTGACGCGCTCGATACAAATTCAGAATTTGTCGCTTCAAGAAACTTTACGACAGCTTTTACAACAGGAAAATCCAACGCTCAGTGGCTCTCGCCTGCTTTGTCACAGCCTGTGACATGCCTTGGTTCTGGTGAGGTGTGTTTGAATGAGAAATACTCGCTTTCACAGAGAGGATCGGGATAATAATCATGATAATATGTTCTGCCATTAACAACTTAAATTCTTCTCTGTTCCTCACACAAAACTACTGTATTCTGCCAGAGAGGACTGCGACTGCAACATCATCATTTGGATTACTTTTGGTACTGCTTTCGACATTTTTCAATAC
>NW_015623497.1:67000-67129 GCF_001515625.1 Sinocyclocheilus rhinocerous | reverse complement strand
CGCATCTTGTGCATCTTGTCAGAAAGCCGGTTCTGTAATCAGCGGTAAATCTCCATCACGTGCGTGCTTTCAGCATTAACTCACTGACGAGCTGCGCAAAAAATCGCGCGAATATGAACGTGGTTTTGT
>NW_015623497.1:66030-66869 GCF_001515625.1 Sinocyclocheilus rhinocerous | reverse complement strand
AAGACTTCACTGTAATCCAAATCTTCCGAATCCATACGACTGCGAGGAACAAACCCAAACTCAAGCCTTTATTCAGCGATCTTCATCTCCATCCTGAGCAGCGACCGTAAGCAGCAATTCCCGCCCTGACGCGCTCGATACAAATTCAGAATTTGTCGCTTCAAGAAACTTTACGACAGCTTTTACAACAGGAAAATCCAACGCTCAGTGGCTCTCGCCTGCTTTGTCACAGCCTGTGACATGCCTTGGTTCTGGTGAGGTGTGTTTGAATGAGAAATACTCGCTTTCACAGAGAGGATCGGGATAATAATCATGATAATATGTTCTGCCATTAACAACTTAAATTCTTCTCTGTTCCTCACACAAAACTACTGTATTCTGCCAGAGAGGACTGCGACTGCAACATCATCATTTGGATTACTTTTGGTACTGCTTTCGACATTTTTCAATAAATCAATTATTGTAATTGCACTCTTTGTCATTTTTCTTTATACTGTATTTTAAGAAATAGTTATGGTTAGGTTTAGAGGTAGGAGTGGGATTAGAGACTATAAAATACAAGTCAAGTCAAGTCTGCTTTATTGTCAATTCTTCCACATGTACAGGACATACACACAGAGAATTGAAATTGCGTTACTCTCAGACCCTTGGTGCATACAGATACACTAACAGTAGAACATAAATACAGATAGATACAGATTAAATATAAAATACAACTATACAAATATACAAATAAGGTAAAATGTAAAAAATATATAAAGCAGCACAAGGTACATGGCAGATAGAGTGCAAACCAGTGAAGTAAACAACAGTGCAGATATAGATGATTGTAGTGCAAA
>NW_015623497.1:62224-63091 GCF_001515625.1 Sinocyclocheilus rhinocerous | reverse complement strand
TGTAAACACAAAGCCCGCCGCCGCGGGTCTTACCTCCCTCGACGCGAGCTCTGTCCGCTCGATAGCATGTCAGCTGATCGAGATGAATAGCGCAGTCCGGAACGCTGTTGTTGAGCCATGTTTCCGTGAACACAAAAACACAACAGTCTCTTACAGTCCTCTGAGTTGAGCGTAGTAGTCGGATGTAGTCCAGTTTATTGTCCAAAGAGCGTACGTTAGCCAGTACGATGGTGGGGATAGCTGGCTTGTGTGGGTTAGCCGCTAGCCTAGCCCGGATACCTCCGCGCTTACCCCTCTTCTGCTTCCTCTCGCGCCGCTTGTGGCGCCTCCGCTGTGGGGGAGATGCAGTAGTGGGGGTCGGTGATGGTGTGGGCCTCCGGAGCAGACCGAGGTCCCGCAGCTCTTCGGCGTGCGCAGAGTTTAACTCTAAAAATGTGGTTCTGCCGACATCGAGCAGAAACTCACGACTGTATGCGCGCTTAGAGACAGATAGACGTGACGAATACGTACAAAAACACTGCGACTCACAAGACAAAAAACACGAAAACACCTTTCTGTCGGGAGAGAGAGAGGCCGCAGCGTGTGAACGCGCCGCCATCTTAGTACACACTTAGTACAAATACGGTATATTTTAATGCTATATTTTTACTAAAATTGTCATTTCCAATTAAAAATTGGAATTAAAAAATATTTTAAAAAATATTGGCATAGCAAATTCACAAGATCAATACATCCTTTATTAAACCGCTTTGTTAAATAGGAGCAGCGTTAAACACAGAGGGCAGAGCGTTGCGTCATTTAAAGGAGAAGTTCACGCGTCAGTGAGTAACAAAGGAATAAGTAGCTGCATTCTGATTACTTTTATGT
>NW_015623497.1:58099-62100 GCF_001515625.1 Sinocyclocheilus rhinocerous | reverse complement strand
AAATGGAAAAAAAAAAAAAAAAACACAGATAAAGACAAAAAGTAGTCATTGATAATGTCTAAGCATGTATCTAAATCCAAATGTAATAAAATTAATTTGGGGGTGGGCGCCAAAAGGGATTTCGCCTAGGGCCTCAAAATGGCTAGAAACTGCCATGCAAGGCCCAGTTTATGGCGGGGCCCCTTTCTGATCACGACAGTGGACAAAGGTTTACTACATTTTGATTGGATCTTGGCAGACTAACATAAGCAAACTGTCCAACGCCATCAGATAATGATGCTAGGATAATGGCCAGACACCTCTTAGATGGCAAGAGGATGATATCTGGTACCAAGCCCAGGAAGGACAGGTCTTCTTCATTGGTCAGAATGCAGTTTCTGCCCTTCACCCACCTAGAGACCTAAGGTTTTGGCTTGTGACCACCATAAAAATTCCTGAGGACCTCTGGGATGCAGCAGCAGTGGGTGAAGCAAAGAGAGATCAAAGAGATCCATCCAAATCCATTCATAACAGTGTTTCCAAACCTTAAAACTGATGCAAACTACAACACACACATCATATACTAATTCAGAGAAATCGGTATTCTCAGTGACAGCTATGTGTAGTGTAACATCTTACACAAGCTCAGCTGTTAATGGACAAATGAATGCATGCATGACAGTTAATTCTTTTGCCATCATGTTTGGACTTAATGCATTCGTAACATTGATACACTCGATACACTCGTTCTGAGTCTTTCGTCCAGAGAGACTGTAACAGAAATTCTGAGTCTCTGGCCTGTTACAGGGAAGGCAGCAACAGACACAACAACTGTTCTGAGTCTCAGTCCTGTAATGGAAGAGACGTTAACAGATACACTGTCCTGAGTTTCTGGTGCGTCCAGAGAGACACTAACAGATCACCAATGTTCAAAGCCTCTGGCCCGTGAGGGAAGAAACAATAACAGATACCAAGTCCTGAGTCTCCAGCTTTTGAAGGAGCAACAGATACGGCCACAATCTTATTTTGGGAGGATAGGATGGACATAAATAATCTTTATTCCCCAGTTTATAATACCTTGTTGTTTTAAAATGAATGGAATCATTTGCATTTCATATGCAAAACAATCCAGACACGTGATGCTTACCTGTACTAAAAATAAAACTAAATGAATACATTTAATAATAAATGTATTATTGTATTAATAATACATGTATTATTCTCACCGCACAGGTATGTTGTTTTTATATGGAAGTAAAATAATGACAAATGTCTTTGAAACAAAAAAGCATGTTGAATTGCACTAACTGAAAAAAAAAATGCATTGCATTTACAACGCTTGCATTTTTATGCCTTGTATTTTCAGGGCTTCCCCTATTTTAGGGGCTGAAATTTAACAGTTGTTTAAGCTGTCAATATTTCAATTCAAAAAATTTCACACATATTTTCATAATTAAAAATTCAATAATTCATATTCACCTTCCTGAGTTCACTTCCAAAATAATCAACCTGTTTTAAAATACGATGTATAATATTCGACAGGCAATTTTCAGTCCATTTTATTTCACTTTACAAATTCACTTCCACTAATTCAGTGGTTCAAATTCGGCAGAAAATTCAGCACTTCACATCCGGGAACTGCAGGAATAGCAGTAGAGCACCAATGCATGATCTGCATCTGCTGTTAATTGCTCACCAGCAGGTGGCACAAGACCAAAGCAACAGGTAGAGCAAGCCATTCATTCACAAAAACTAATCTGCAGAAATGTAGTAAGCGGTAAATAGAACTTTTATGGTTATCAGGGCCAGTATGTATATGTGGAAAAGCTGATTTAGACTCAAGAGCTGTGTTTACGTTTAATTCAGCATCTTCGCTGTTGCTTATTTCCCCGTGAAGCCACATGTAAGCAGCTTTCTCTACCAAAGGAGATTATAATGCTTTTTTACCCAACGCTGACATACAGAACTAACATTACATTACATCTTAGATATTGATGTCGGTTACTTAGTTTCCTTAACTTTATATCATGGCTTGAGTTGTAATACTGGGGTTTCCCTCTTACATCACACTCCAGGATTCCCCAAACGACTAACACACCTCAATGAAGTAATACAGTGACATAAGACCTCAGATCTCAGAATAAACCTTACTGATGATGCAAACTATACAGGCAAGCAGATGAAACCAGAATACTGCACGTTAAACATTTGCCATAAAGAAAACACTTAACGTGGTTTATTGCCTCAATAAATGACCAAATTCGGTGTCTAATTAATCAAATATACTATATACAGATAAGCAGATGAGTCCAGAATATTAACACAAACCACAAAGTTTCACCTAAGCCCTTTTCTCCCATAGAAAACCAAGCGGGGTAAAGTTAATTTTAGGTTAGATTTTCGCTGCATATTCGCCTAGGCTGCTTTAGGGATCATCTGCAATTTTACCTCACAGTATAAAACAAAGTCCAATAATTCATTCAATTTAATGTTTACAGGGCTATAGTAAATGCCTAGAGGGCAAACTGACAGAATATATATTGCCAATATCTCGCCTTTGACAATAATAACCCTAAGTATACAAATATTTTTAAGAAAAAATATTACAGCAATTCAGCAAAATGGGGCTTTTCATGTTCCAAATGTTGTTGTATGTTCCTAGTGACCAGGCTGACTTACTACAGTTGAAATTTCCTTACTGTACATACAGTACATAATTATTCTTCGAAAAATTGCTGTAATTCACCTAGTTATGTTCCTCATGTTCCCAAAAAAAAAAAAATAATAAATAAATAAATGAACGTTTTAACCTACTGAGTGGATTGTCAGACAGTCCCTTGGGCACTGTGTGATAGCATGTCTTCTCTGGTTAAAATGTGCAGCTTCAATACACATGATTTTGAATTTTTTTTTTATGTCGATATAAAGTGGTTGCTTATTGTTAAAACTAATCATGATAGTGATATCTTTGTAGGACTGTCTACTCAATAAAACATTGGCAAAGGTGAATATCAAACCTAAGACTAACTTTACGGTGCTAGAAAAGCGATTATTAAATTAAAATGCAGAGCGTTGCGTTCTTCTGACCTCATCTACTTGCCTGTATATAGTTTGCATCATCAGTAAGGTGTATACTGAGATCTGAGGTCTTGTCACTCTATTAGTTCATTGAGGCGTGTTAAGCATTTTTGTGGAATCCTGGAGTGTGATGTAAGAGGGAAACCCCAGTATCACAACTTAGCGTCACACAAGTCATGATATAAAGTTAAGGAAACTAAGCAACCGACATCAATATCTCAGATGTAATGTTAGTTCTGTATATCAGCGTTGGGTAAAAAATACGGTGGCCGAGAGAGCTCAACGCGCTGCAACTTCAGAAGACATGCAAATAGAAAAAGCACCAGCAAATCAAGAAAACATCTTCATCAGTTTGACTGCAGGTGCTGCAAATGCTCACAACGCAAACAAATAAAGAATCGCGCTGCAGATGCTCAACACAACCAAATAAAGAATTTGATTTGCAGCGCGTTTCTTTGTTTGGTTGTGTTGTGAGTATTTGCAGCACATTTGTTGTCAAATTAATTAAGTTGTTTTCTTAATTTGCAGGTGTTTTTTTTCTATTTGCAGCGCGTTTCTTTATTTGGTTGTGTTGTGAGCATTTGCAGAGCATGTGTTGTCAAATTGATGAAGTTGTTTTCTTAATATGCAGATGTTTTTTCTATTTGCAGCGCGTTGAGCTCTCTCGGCCACCGTAAAAAAAAAAAATTATAATCTCCTTTGGTAGAGAAAGCTGCTTACATGTGGCTTCACGGGGAAACAAGCAACAGCGAAGATGCTGAATTAAACGTAAACACAGCTCTTAAGTCTTAATTCCCTGCAGTTCCCGGATGTGAAGTGCTGAATTTTCTGACGAATTTGAACCACTGAATTAGTGGAAGTGAATTTGTAAAGTGAAATAAAATGGACTGAAAATTGCCTGTCGAATATTATACATCGTATTTTTAAACAGATTGAATATTTCA
>NW_015623497.1:56550-57441 GCF_001515625.1 Sinocyclocheilus rhinocerous | reverse complement strand
TTTTTTTTTTGTCTGTATGGTAATTATTTGATTCACAAGTGAATACAAATCTTTAAGTTATTCAGGAAGATGCACCTCAGGAAGTTTTCTCTCAGGACAGGAGAAAAATTATCCCGTTTAAGCTAGTTTGGCAAATCAGCAGTGTGTGTAAATATAATCCAGCAGGTTGCATAGTTTGTGAAGAGGTGCATCATTTCTACTGTCAGTGAAACTTATCCCTGAAGTGGGTTGCACAAAACTGCCCAACATTGTTCATATTTAACCCAACAAAATGACCCAACATGCAGACCCCTGCAGTTCGGGTAAAAATAAATAAATAAACAAATAAATAAATAATAGTGTACTTGCTGTCAGGACAAGCGTTTATGTAAAATAGAAATACTTGTGTCACTTAATTTATAATTTACAGATAATGCATGTCTCAAATGCATTTGACAGCACAGACTGGTTCCTTACTGATTACTATCTATTTTATCAATTACTTTTTGCAGCTCTATATTCAACTTTGCTATTAGTTTTCCAAAGAATACTACGGTGGCCGAGAGAGCTCAACGCGCTGCAACTTCAGAAGACATGCAAATAGAAAAAGCACCAGCAAATCAAGAAAACATCTTCATCAGTTTGACTGCAGGTGCTGCAAATGCTCACAACGCAAACAAATAAAGAATCGCGCTGCAGATGCTCAACACAACCAAATAAAGAATTTGATTTGCAGCGCGTTTCTTTGTTTGGTTGTGTTGTGAGTATTTGCAGCACATTTGTTGTCAAATTAATTAAGTTGTTTTCTTAATTTGCAGGTGTTTTTTTTCTATTTGCAGCGCGTTTCTTTATTTGGTTGTGTTGTGAGCATTTGCAGAGCATGTGTTGTCAAATTGATGAAGTTGTTTTCTT
>NW_015623497.1:48623-56437 GCF_001515625.1 Sinocyclocheilus rhinocerous | reverse complement strand
TGATGAAGTTGTTTTCTTAATTTGCAGGTGTTTTTTTCTATTTGCAGCGCGTTTCTTTATTTGGTTGTGTTGTGAGCATTTGCAGAGCATGTGTTGTCAAATTGATGAAGTTTTTTTCTTAATATGCAGATGTTTTTTCTATTTGCAGCGCGTTGAGCTCTCTCGGCCACCGTAAAAAAAAAAAATTATAATCTCCTTTGGTAGAGAAAGCTGCTTACATGTGGCTTCACGGGGAAACAAGCAACAGCGAAGATGCTGAATTAAACGTAAACACAGCTCTTAAGTCTTAATTCCCTGCAGTTCCCGGATGTGAAGTGCTGAATTTTCTGACGAATTTGAACCACTGAATTAGTGGAAGTGAATTTGTAAAGTGAAATAAAATGGACTGAAAATTGCCTGTCGAATATTATACATCGTATTTTTAAACAGATTGAATATTTCAGAAGTGAACTCAGGAAGGTGAATATGAATTACTGAATTTTTAATTATGAAAATGTGTGTGAAGTGTTTTGAATTGAAATATATCCGAGCAGCTGAGTCCTTAGCCATCTTCAAGAATCGGCTAAAAACACATCTCTTCCATCTTTATTTGACCCTCTAACTCTAGCACTCTCTATTCTAATCCTATATAAAAAAAATAAAATAAATAAAAAAAAAAAAACTAACACTAGCTTTTCTAATATTTTTGTATTCTATCTATTTGTTTTCTTTTTATTTATTATACAATTTTACAAAAGCAATGAAGGCCTCTAACACTAGTTTGCTCTTCTTTTTCTATTCTATCTGTTTTCTTTTTATTTATTATATGATTTTTAAAAAAACTTGCTACGTGTACTGCGTTAAGCTAACTGAGACTTGTTATAGCACTTGCATATCATTGCTCTTTTGTTGATTTTGATTGCTTCCATTGTCCTCATTTGTAAGTCACTTTGGATAAAAGCGTCTGCTAAATGACAATGTAAATGGTAGCACTTCACAATAAGGTTAATTAGTTAACATTAGTTAACTAGTGTAGATAACATGAACTAAGAATGAACAATACTTCTGCAGCATTTATTGATGTTAATTTTAACATTTACCAATGCATTATTAAAATCAAGCTGTGTTTGTTAACATTAGTTAATGCACTGTGAACTAACATGAACTACAAATGAACGACTGTACTTTCATTAACATTAACAAAGATTAATAAATACTGTAATAAATGTATTGTTCATTGTATGCTCATGTTAGTTAATACATTAGCTAACATAACATAAATCGTACTGTACTGTATAGTGTTACCATATAGATGTATAGGCCTACAAATAACTTAGGCTACGTTTATTTGCATTGTTGCATGTGTCATATTATTAACGTTTCACCAAAATCAAGTTCAAATACGAAGTTTTTGACCAGCGAATGTTTTTTCATTAACGCCACATTCGAAGGCAGTACGGGCATCGCATTTACATTTTCATGAGCTTGTAGGTTATACAGTTTTCTGTCGCTATGTGGTCGTTCAGTTTTTTTTTCGTTTTTTTTTCTTCTGTTATTTGGCCAAAGTATTATATTATAAAACATTCAGCGCTTCGCACAAGCTATTTGACTGTGACTTGACAACAAATGCTAAGACACTCTTCTCCGGTCCTCAAATACAAAAAACATTAGCCTTTATAAATATAGTGTTTCTTGAGTAAAGAAAACGCTGTACTTATTCAATCAACAGTTCTTTTATTTACCTTCAGACTGCAAACAAGCTGAGATGCTCCAAACTGTGCGCCGCACTTCATTCACGAGAGAGGCGGGAGAAATAATGAGGTTTGACTGACAGTTTGAGCAGCCAATGACGTTACGAGGTTTAGTGGCAGTGGCGTCACTTTTACTGGTCCAGGATCAGTGATCCTTAGCAGTTATATTTCCGATTTGAGCTTGAGTTTCAGAAATGCTTTGGATAATGTAACGTTAGCTTTTGTTGACGCTACCGCGCTACTTGATCGAAGAGCTTCGCTACTGAAAAGCTATTTGATTAAGAAAAGAGCGACGCAACCACTAAGCTACTGAGAAATGTAGTTAAACTACTAGCGTCACTACTTGTAGCTACGCTACTGCACATCACTGGTAGGCTGTCATATGTGGATCAACCCTACTTTGTTGTGTATTTCAACAGTTTCAATATGAAAAATAACTTTTATATTGATTCAATAGATTTATTGCATTTTGACAAAAAAAATCAGTTTTTATAATAAATCTTTGAAAATAAAAATCTGGATTTGAATTGTTAACGTTATTATAACTTAAAGATGCTACGTGAAAGTTTGAAACAGAAAATTGTGGTTTTCATCTTGCCACTTTCTTGGTAAAGAAAACACATTTTTACTCAAATTAATCAAAATGGATTTATAGCGTTTTGGAACCAAACTCTTCATATATACTGTATATATATATATATGACAAGAAGCAACGGTTAAACATGAGTCAAGTTGAATCAAATTGACTGTGAAAGTTGTTTTAACTTATTAAACTTCTTAAACTGACTTTAAAAAAAGCATTTGTTGCCATGTTTTTTTTATTATTATATTCAGTGGCGTAGTTCTCTCTCTCTAGTCTTCCCCATTACACAGCTGCTGTTGCAGCCATTAAAATAGTTCTGTTTCGGTATTTAATGGCAAAGTGGTAATATTTCGTTTCGTTCCTTTATGAAGTTAATTTAGAAATATGTTTGAACATTTTATGTTTGTTAAATTTTTATTTTTTAAAGGAACGACCAAGCGGCCAGCGGCTGACAGTGAGTTGAGCATATGTTTGATCAATTTAGCCTTCTCAAATCAACACGACTGGCCTAAAATAAAATCTATAGACAAAGCGCGTTGTGCATTTCACACTTGCCTTACCGACATGATAAATATATATATATACAATGCTTTACATTACTATTTTAAAATGAAATAATTCAAATCGAAAACAAAAACGCTTTCATTATGTAATCTGTAAAGATGCATTTCTCTCTAAAGGCACGTCCAATGAGGAGATGGCATCAGGTTCGTCAAATTCATCTGTGCAACACTGACTCAGAAAACACTAGTTTATTAACAAACCATTAAAATATTCCCTCACTATTTTTTTTTACTTTTTTAATTTTATTTTGTTTTTTGGGCCGCTGTGCCAAAATTGTGTTTGCATTCAGTAGCCTATTTAATATGCTTTAAATAGTAGGTCTGTTTAGCCCCCTACAGTTACCCATGTAATACTCAAACATTAATTAGCGTTTTTTTCTAGAACCCCTTGTCTAGCCCCCGATAGCTAATCGTACAACTTAATTAACGCTGAAATCATATACATGGTTAACGTAACTGAGTACAACTTAAACTAAGGTCAAGCGGTTAGTCAGAAACCCATAATCTCACCTGATTCAGTCAGGTAAATATGTATTATGCCAATTACATAGCCAATTCAAAGATATCAAATCAAAACAAGACATCAAATTCTCAAAGACGAATCTAAGAGTAAAAGATTCATACCTGACTTTTAGTAAAATACATAGTATTGAGTGTGTGGACACATTCCATACCACAGGCTCTCTGGCTACAGAATCGCCCAGACCCGAAATACAAAACCAAGATAAAACATCCCCCAAATGGAAGCATGTACAAACAATTGGAATTTCCATTAACCCAGGTCCCAGACCTGGGTGGTTTGCACCTCAATGGGAACATAAGGTAATCTGCATGGAATAACCCTCTACAGTCATTAGTGACATTTAGCTACCAGTTTTAGCTACTTTCAATTGAAAGCAGTTGGCAACACTGGCTCTGGCTTCGTGTGGACGTAGCCTTAGTAGGCCTATCAATCACTTACTGCCGCATAAAGAAACTAGCGGTAAACACCGGCAGATCTTCCCTCTTATGAAGATCGTACTTTATCTTAATCATGCATTGTTTGAAGTTACAGTATTGATGCTTTAGGTTTACGATGATAACTTGTTCACGGACCTTTTCTAGGTCGTAAATTAAATAATTATTTTTAATGAATATATTTAAAACACTTAACTACACGAAAACACATTTTGAAAAGATGGAGTCTTTGAATAAAACATGTTAATTTGCTGTAATTTGATGCTTACCCAGACTTTGTGCCATTTCTGCCTCCAAGTTTCAAAATCAAAGAGAAAATCTGACTGAGGAATAAAAAGGGAAAGAGAAAATGCACGTGCGCTTATCAATATACAACATTAAGATTAAATATCTTCAAAGCCTCAAATATTCGTTTGATTCAGCTCATGCCATTATAATCAAATTCCAGCCAGGTAATCAAAGTTGGCAAGCCAAACAAGCTATTATGACAAACATTAAAATGGCAGCACATCTGCGTAGTTACACACAGACACACGCGTCTGCGGGACAATTTTCTAAAAGAACATCCGTTTAAAGGCAGCGAAACGATTAAAAAGATCTAAATTTTTCATCCTTATAAAATATTAGTTTGATTTGTGTTAAATAAGTGTGTTTGACATCGTACCTCAACTGTGCGCCATTGTATCGCCAGCGCCTCGAAGGTTTCCAAACTGAAAGTGAAAATGTGCACTGAACGGAAGTGAGGGGCGGAGCTTATATGGTCTTAAAAAGTCACGCCACCTACAGTTTTTTTTTTACTACATGTGATGCATCATTATTTTAATACATCAGAATACCGTATGCACGTTCAAACGTGCATACAGTAAGTATTTTAAAATCTTAGTCTGGTGTAATACTATTAATACATCATTATACCTCATACATGTACGAATTGAAGGCCATTTCATTTCGTACGTGCATAAAGTGTTATGATGTACAGTGAACATTTTTAAACATGAATCTTGTGTAATACTATTGTATAGTGTTTTCCATTTAACTGTATTTTGTGACATTGTGTTAATTCCTTTTCAGGTTTATTACAAATAAAGAAACATAATATGGGCATTTAATAGCCTATTAAATACACTTGTCATGAAATTCAAAATAAATGTGTATTCCAATGCCCAGAAGAAGTGCAACATGCATTTTTCTATATGAAAAAGAAAAAAATATATAACAAGACATAACATATACATATACATGCCTGTCTGTCTAATTAATATTCATGAGCCTCTCTTCTGATTGGCCTGTTGTTTTCTGAGTGACGCACGGCCAGGCCAATCACAGGTAACTAGGGTCATGTATGCTGTAGCCGGAAAGAGAAAATGCACGTGCGCTTATCAATATACAACATTAAGATTAAATATCTTCAAAGCCTCAAATATTCGTTTGATTCAGCTCATGCCATTATAATCAAATTCCAGCCAGGTAATCAAAGTTGGCAAGCCAAACAAGCTATTATGACAAACATTAAAATGGCAGCACATCTGCGTAGTTACACACAGACACACGCGTCTGCGGGACAATTTTCTAAAAGAACATCCGTTTAAAGGCAGCGAAACGATTAAAAAGATCTAAATTTTTCATCCTTATAAAATATTAGTTTGATTTGTGTTAAATAAGTGTGTTTGACATCGTACCTCAACTGTGCGCCATTGTATCGCCAGCGCCTCGAAGGTTTCCAAACTGAAAGTGAAAATGTGCACTGAACGGAAGTGAGGGGCGGAGCTTATATGGTCTTAAAAAGTCACGCCACCTACAGTTTTTTTTTTACTACATGTGATGCATCATTATTTTAATACATCAGAATACCGTATGCACGTTCAAACGTGCATACAGTAAGTATTTTAAAATCTTAGTCTGGTGTAATACTATTAATACATCATTATACCTCATACATGTACGAATTGAAGGCCATTTCATTTCGTACGTGCATAAAGTGTTATGATGTACAGTGAACATTTTTAAACATGAATCTTGTGTAATACTATTGTATAGTGTTTTCCATTTAACTGTATTTTGTGACATTGTGTTAATTCCTTTTCAGGTTTATTACAAATAAAGAAACATAATATGGGCATTTAATAGCCTATTAAATACACTTGTCATGAAATTCAAAATAAATGTGTATTCCAATGCCCAGAAGAAGTGCAACATGCATTTTTCTATATGAAAAAGAAAAAAATATATAACAAGACATAACATATACATATACATGCCTGTCTGTCTAATTAATATTCATGAGCCTCTCTTCTGATTGGCCTGTTGTTTTCTGAGTGACGCACGGCCAGGCCAATCACAGGTAACTAGGGTCATGTATGCTGTAGCCTGCTGTGGCTTGGTGATACTCACAAGTAAGGTAAATAGAAACACCGGTAATGATGTTCACTGCTGAAGCCGAAATGTATCATATACAGTTAAGAAAGTTCAGGCTGCAATAAATAAAGTTGAAGAGTGGGCACAGAAATTAGGTTTTCGAATGTCAGTAGCCAAAACGCAAGTAATTTGTTTTACAAAAAAGAGAAATGTTAATATTAATTTATCCCTATATGGACCACATCTGGAACAGGTGTCAGTGGTAAAATGTCTTGGAGTGTGGTTGGACTCAAGATTGACTTTTAATACACATGTAGAGAAACTGCTAACCAAGTGCAAAAGGGCACTGAATGTTATGAGATGTCTAGCAGGAAGTGATTGGTGTGCGAGTAGAAGTTCTCTTAGGAATATATATATGGCTATCATCCGATCAGCAATAGATTATGGTAGTATGATTTATGATTCGGCGAGTAAATCTCTTCTAAAAAAAACAGATGCAGTACAGAGTTTATAATTAAGATTATGCTTTGAGATTATGTTGTGGGGCATTTAAAACTTCCCCTAAAGCATCCATGGAAGTTGAAATGGGAGAAATGCCATTGGAAACAAGACGTAAACAACTGAAAATGGTATATTGGGCATCTTTGATGGGGCACAACAATAAACACCCTACTAAGACAATATTTTTAAAAAGTTGGGAATATGGAAAAAGTAATATTAAGAATATTGGACAGGAAATAGCGGAATCGATAGATGTAAAACATATAAGATTCAGTAATACAGTAGACATGTCAGCAGTTCCAACCGTGGATGTTTGTAATGCCTATAGTAGATCTTTCTTTAATAGATAAAATGAAGAAACAGAATTGTGACCCAATAAAAATAAGAGTTAATAAATATATGGATCAGAAATATTATGATATGATACAGATATTTACAGATGGTTCAAAAGATCCAGAAACTATGAAAACAGGAATAGCAGTAGTTATTCCGCATTATGAAATAGTTATTAAGAAAAGAACCCCGGATTTTTTATCTGTATTTTGCATAAAAAAATCCATGTCACCCCTGAACACAAAACAAAAAGTAAAGGACTCTCTGGAATCTTCCAACTGCTCCAGCAGATTGCGGAGAGTCATTTCCTTGTCCTCTTCATCCATTGTGAGGAAAAGAGGCTCTTCCACTGAGCTCCTGAAGAGATGTCTATTGGTATTGAACCATTTCACAGCTTCTGTCATGTGTCAGATTACTGGGAGCTCCTTTATTAGAGAATGGAGAAGGAAAAATTCATTTTAATATTTATAAATGATATTTATAAATATTAAAAACTATTACATATTTCTAATTGATATTAGCAAATATACATATATACACTGTAAAACCGAACAGTGAAATTAATTAAATGAAATGAGTTAACTTCACTCAAATAATAATGAAAGTTAATTGGACTTAATTGAAATAAGTTCTGTAAATTTAAAATGTTGTTGTAGTAAGGTGAACTTTTTCTAGTTCCCAGCATGCTTTGCATCAGACAACAAGGAAAATAAATGTAGAAATTAAGTGTTATTTTGTGTGTTTTTACACAAGATTAACATAGAGAGACATAAGTTAGTACTTAAATGTTGT
>NW_015623497.1:41387-44091 GCF_001515625.1 Sinocyclocheilus rhinocerous | reverse complement strand
TGACATGACATATGAAATGAATATGAAGGAGGTTTTATGCATGTTTATGACAATTGTCATTAAGTGTCATTCGTCATGTCAGTCTTATGCACGCTCCTTCAAGTAAAAAGACTCTTTAGACTCTTTATACTGCATGTTGTTTGATTATTTACATGCAAGTATTGTGAGTCTTTTTGATAGTATGTGCAAGGGAGCCCTCTCAGCCCCGCCCCACTTGTCATAAAAATTTTAAGCTCTACTAACTTAAAAAAATTGAGTTTGTTTACTCAAATATTTTGAGACAATAAGTTTCCACAAATGTTTTGAGTATTCTTAACTTATCAGGTTTTACAGTGTACTGATATATATGCATGTCTATATGTGAGACATACCTCAATACTGCTAGGCATAGCTTGTTCCCCTCTTGGAAGTGCCTCTTTTGAAGGATTTCTGTCCTGTAATATACAATTCTTGGTAGATTTAAAATTGGTCAGGAGGGAGTGCAATGAAATGGGGGCTGGAGGCAATGTCCGGTATCTACCTTTCAGAAAACACTCCAAAGTTATCCAAAAGACAAAGAGTCCACCATCTCCTTATGTTTGGAAGGTGACATAAATGCAGACAAATCTTTTAATATCAACCACAACAACATCATAAAAGCCAATTACTTGAAATGATAATTACAGATGTAAAATCGAAGGGTGCTCCCAAGACAACATGTAGAGCATACTGGAAAAAAAATAAAAAAATGAATTGAATGCAACTTAAAAGTTTAATTTTAACTTTGTAGTTTTTTTTTTTTTAATTATTATTTTTAAATCAGGGCCGTAACCACCATAGGCACTGAGGGGGACAGTGACAGTGTCTCTCTCTCTTTTGACTGCAAAAACTCCTCATCTAGTCAAGACTTACAATCTTATTTCTAGCCATACAATCGTATTGATCTTATTAAAATACTATGCAAGAGCAGATTGTGTAAGATTATTATGATTGTTTTAAGATTATTTATCTTTTGTTTTTCTTACTTCATTAGCGAAGCTTAAAGTGAGTTATTTTACCTGCAAATTAAGCTTATTTACCATCACAGGCATTATTTGAGGCCAGCCTTGTATATTTTAATTATTTTTGTTTTAGCTGTAATAACTAGTTTTAAGGTTGCCCAGTAAAAAAAAATCCTCAATAATCACACTTAGGACTTGTTCATTAGTATTATTTATTCCAAATGCTTGTTTTATGTCAACACCACCAACACATTTATTTACAACCTATCAACAAATTATAAGACTCTGCACTCTTTCCAGTTATCCAGTATGGTTTTTAATTTCCAGTTTTAAGTGCAATGACATCTTCCAGATTATATTTTGTCATTACATATACACCGTTTTTGAAACTGACTGGATAATATGACATAGGATCGAGGAGCTTTTCAGCATCTATAAACTCTGTTGCCTGGGCAAGATTGGGTACAGCAACTTCATATGCTAACAGATCTCTATTCAAATCTAGAGTCTCATACAGCTGGTATTTAAAACAAAATAATGAACTGTCTACAACGTAAATGTTTTTTATAAGTCCAAATACAGGCACTTTCCCATTTGCACTTGTGATTATCAGGGACTTTTCACTGACATACTTGTTACTATTGAGAATAAGCCACTTTACTGCCACTGCATGTCGTATACAATCAATCCCTAAAAAATATTTCATCTTTGCTGTAATTTATTCCATATTTGTGACTTCTGACGCAGGACCCAATTCCTTCTTGTCTGCAAACATAGGATGCTCAGAACCAAGTTCATTTTGACAACATTCAAAAAGCTGATTACTTTTTGCAAGTGTGTTGCAGACATTTTTGAAGTTCAATTTTGATGACCACTGCTTGAAAATACAGTGTTTTGACTCAAACCTCATGCACATATGCCTTATCAAAGGGCCCAGTGAAAGAATTTGAGCAGGGAGATGAAGCATGTAATGTTGTTTAGGAATTACATTGTCAGGAAAAAGTTGCTTAAATCTTTTCAGATGCAACTCAATCATTGTTTTCAAACACTTTGAACAGATAAAACCGGGGCAAAAATTAGCTGAACTATCTCAATTAAGTCCAAAACAAACTGAACATAATATTTTTTTTCTATGCTGCTTAACAGAAAAGGCATAATCTTCAACAGTATTAACATTTGACCAGAGGACTTTTTAAGTTTGTTATCATTAGATGCCAAAGTCCTGACACTGATCGCACAAGGTTTGTCCCGTATGTTTACTGGTGAAAAAGGAAAACTCTGCATGGCTGAATTGAATATGTCCAACTCCATCTGTCCCGATAGAACAAGGTATTTTAACACACATTTAATTTCCATGGGTGCAACACCCTCAAGAATGATGTGCATTATGTCCTGTGGAGTTTGTTCAATAAGGTCAAAGGCTGGAAAATCAACCAACTTGCTGGCCCCCGATCTACATAAATGCGTCTATGTTCGCGCGAATCATTTGTGATCCAGCTTCACCTGCAGAAGAAGTGAGTGTAAGGTTTTTTAATGAATCTTTCGCCTTTCCTAATAATGTGCTAATTAGCAAGTTTCACGATGAATGTAGCTAAAGTAAACAGTCTTTCTGAGAGCGGCTCGGAAGAGAGGGGTGGGGTCAACAGAGCTCATTAACATTTAAAGGAAAATGCTACAAAACGGCTTGCTCTGAAAAGAGCTGTTTTTGACAAGGTAAAAAAGGT
>NW_015623497.1:33338-40598 GCF_001515625.1 Sinocyclocheilus rhinocerous | reverse complement strand
TTTTCAGACCGATGAGCTTTGTAAAAATCGACGCGTTTCAGAAAGGCAGGGCATAGAGGAGAAACAATAATGTACAGTATGTGGAAAATAATGTGGGTTTTTTTACCTTAAACCGCATAAACACATTTCATTACACCAAATACACAAAATAATGTTCTTTTTAGCTTCATATCAACTTGTGGAAAATGGGCATCCTATGACCCCTTTAAATAAAATTATAAAAATGTTAACATAATATTAATTACATGCAGTGGAATATCTGGGAAAGGTGGCATTTTCCCTGGACATTAACAACAAATGCAGCTGCATGTCTGGTAAGATTTTCACTTGATGAAGCTTCTGACACACAAATACATGATGATCAGGACTTTGAATCGGAAAATCCTCAATCTCCTACTGTGACATTTCATTTGGGGTGTACGGTGTGTCTTCACTGCTGGTCCTTTGCATACCTCTTTTTTGAGTGGTACAGTCTAAAAACGCTGGCATGTCAGTTTTCACCTTCTATTCTAGATGGCTCAGATGCAGCTGTCGCAAGATACAGAGCATGCGAGCGTCTGACGTGGTAGTAGAAGGAATTGAATACTCTGTACTCTTCTGGACCTTAAAAGTCTGTGTTAAAAGAGAGCTGCTTGTTGCGCCATTTAATTAAGCCGACTGCTGTAATGTTAGCTTATATCTAGCTTAGGCTGTTTTCCATAAATTTGTATATATACTGTTTGAATGACAGCTTGGTAAATCTGTTGGCAATCAAATATTCAATATCGCTACTCATCATAAGTACTTGGTACATTATCAGCGCAGCTGCAGACGTTCAAACTATTATCACGTAAGTTACGTCTCTATGATGATTGGTTGATATCAGAAGGGAGGCTAGCCTTTAAATCGTCCTCCTCCCATTTTCACCTCAAAATGGGGGGGTGTGCGCCCCCCCCCTGCCTCCCCCGACGAGCCGCCACTGGTGGACACCCATCAATTCCGCATATAACACGGGAATCTGGGTTGCGACTATGTGCTGTGTTGATATGGCTCAACAGAAACGTCAAAGTTAAGGCAACGAAATCAAAGCAAATCATGTACCTCCAACAGGCCATGGTGTTGAAAAAAAAAGTAAGTGATTGGCCAGCTGACCCAGTGCATTGTGATTGGCCGAACACCGCAAGCACTCGTCGGAAATGTAACGCCCCTTACCATAATCGCGAGCTTCATCTTTCAAAATAAATGTAAAGACAGTAAATAATGTCATTAGTTTTACCATCAGTTCAAGCCTGAAAGGGGAACAGAGTCGCGTGACAGATTCAACTACACAATTTAGTGAGTATACCATGATTGACGACATGTGGTTTGATACCTTGCAGAAGACATTTTGTAAAATGCATTTTTCATGAAAAGATCAGTTTATGTTTATGCTCTTTTACTAACTGCTTTCACTGATTGCCAAATGTAACAATTTAGTCTTATCTACTTAATTGTAGTTAAAGAATAAGGATCTTTGGTCTTATGTATGTCACTGGTGTTTCATATTGTGTCACTGGTGTTACTTTTTTTCTGTCACATTAAATAAAATGTGTCACATGTGACATGATAATAATTTTACATCCATTGAATTCTGCTTCACTCAAGAGTTAATATTTAAAGGATTGCATAATTACCTGTTTAACTGTTTTTTTTTTCCAAATATTTTCATTGTTATACCACATACATGGTTGCGCAAATTAACTAACATCATTCAATCACACTTTTAACAAACCTGATTAAAATAAATAAAACGTAATCTCCTTATTTGTTGCATTATCGTTATTTTTCTGTAACTCTGACTACATGTACTAAAAAAATCGAGAAATAATATTTCATAAAAACCTTTAAAATTGCCAAAGTAGTAAGGTAACACCACTGACAAAAAAAATGGTACATGTGGTCTTTAAATAAATGCACAAAAAAGATAATTAAAAAAATAATTAAGCTGTCATTTATGTGTATTCATAAAGTCAAAAGGTAATCTGAAAGTGACTTGACATGTGGCCAAGTATGGTGACCCAAGCTCGGAAATAGTGTTCTGCATTATCCCATCCAAAGTGCACACACAGCAGTGAACACACACACCGTGAACACACACCCGGAGCAGTCTAATAATGTAGTCTAAGTTTAAATGTTAAAAAAATAAATTTTAAGACATCTTGCCATACCAAAAGTGGACGTTTCTGTAGAACAAAACAGCATGAATTTTTGTCACGCACATACATTGATATTCGTTACCTGCCTTTATTTTGACAACACGTGGGAAAAATATATCTGTTCACTAATTAAGAAATTGTTGCTTATTTCATGAATTATTTCCCTTATTTTAGTACAACGTGAGGCACTATATAATTTCACTCCCATTATTTAGGCCTAACTAAAACAAGAAACGGATAAATTAAACTTGGCATGATTTAGCTAAATCATTGAAACTGAAAAGAAGGGACGGATTAATAAAACGTCCTCTGTTTAAAATCAAGTTCTCTCGTTATAATCATGCTGATGACTGATAGCCTACTGGGTAGGTCTATATACTGCTGTGATCTGTTTCAGGCTTTCCGTATCATAACATTTTAGAAATTAATTTATTCTAATAACATTTTAGAAATTGCATTCTCAACGAGAACATCGCGGAGATTGCGGGTCAGAAATGCACAGGCGGACTGAAGGACAAATCGTCAAAACTTATTTAAATGTCATATAATGTCCATTGTCACTATTTTCTTATTTAAAAATGTCATGTTTTAACATAACTTGTGTCGCTATCTGCTCTGATAGTGCAAGATGTGGTTGTTCGGCGCGCATGCTGAGTGCGACGCTCAAGAGATGTGCTGAGGGGTTACATCATTTATTCTTATTTGTCTATTTTTTTCTTCATTACAAATCTTGTTTGTTTTTATTTTGTATCATTGCATGTAAAAAACATGTCACTTTGCTATGCATATGCAAAATGTGAAACTGCAATCTTCTTGCAGTCTATAGGATTTTATAATTATTTGTACAATTTAACTTAACCTGCTTTGTATCTTTATTATATAATGCATAAGCGATTTATTAAAAAAAAAAAATATGAGAGTAATTAAAACATGTTTATGACTGCGACAAGAACACTAATGATCAACGAATAGGAGCGGCAGATCATTTTAAAATGTCTAATAGCCTTCAATTTACAGGTTATAAATGCACCTGTCTCGAATGTAGACTTGTGAAGATTTATTTTAATGTGGATCCCATACTGCAGCGTTAGCCTAAAATAAATGTGCTCTATTACTATTCATATTTAAGTGTTTGTGCGGAAAATGATTAATGCGCATGCATGACAGGGAGGCGCCCGTGATCACTTGAATTTTTTCCTGATAATGAAATAACGAAAAACTGGGGTATACCTCACATACATGAGAAAAAATGTTTACTTTTAAAGGAACAGATTCAAAACGAAAGCAAATACTCCCTGATTAAATAATTTGCATGAAGGTTGCATTTCTCTCTAAAGGCGCATCCAATAGGCTACTAGACATCTCTGTTAAAGTTTTTAAAGCATTTATATGCCTTTGCAATAATTCTGCTTTTTCATTTGTCCTCAGCAAGTTTGAAACGCTCATCAGACACTCTCCATATGAAAGAGCAAGAGATTCACACCTTTATGTCAACCCACCACGATGAAGCTAACTACCCCCAAACCCCAACCTCCTCCAGCTGGACTGAATTCATTCACACTACTGGTTGCTGGTCGTGTAAAATTGCTCTATCTAAAAGAAAAAAAAAAGGTGTAACAAACTAGCGAACTGCAGAATACACACGTCTGTATTAATCATTTTATATGTTATTTTATTATTTAAAAAAAAAAACGCAATCCTGAACCTGTGTAGTTGAAATCACTGACTAGCTTCTACCACTGGATGGATTAACGTGATAAACATTGCGTGTTTGCGCACGCAAGACAGACGCGCTCTTCATTCATCTCACTTCGCAATAATAAAAATAACAGTGTCACCATGCAGATAATTTTTGTGTTTATTATAGTGCTCAAATGCTGATCTTATATGGGCTTAATATTTACAGTGGTGTGAAAAAGTGTTGGCCCCCTTCCTGATTTCTTATTTTTTTGCATGTTTGTCGCACTTTAATGTTTCAGATCATCAAACAAATTTAAATATTAGTCAAAGATAACACAAGTAAACACAACATGCAGTTTTTAAATGAAGGTTTTTATTATTAAGGGAAAACAAAATCCAAAACTACATGGCCCTGTGTGAAGAAGTGTTTGCCCCCCTGTTAAAACTGTGGTTTATCACACCTGAGTTCAATTTCTCTAGCCACACCCAGGCCTGATTACTGCCACACCTGTTCGCAATCAAGAAATCTCTTAAATAGGACCTGCCTGACAAAGTGAAGTAGACCAAAAGATCCTCAAAAGCTAGACATCATGCCGAGATCCAAAGAAATTCAGAAACAAAGGAGAAAGAAAGTAATTGAGATCTATCAGTCAGAAAAGGTTATAAAGCCATTTCTAAAGCTTTGGGACTACAGCGAACCACAGTGAGAGCCATTATTCACAAATGGCAAAAAAATGGCCACCCAGGAGTGGCCGGCCGACCAAAATTACCCCAAGAGCACAGCGACGACTCATCCAAGAGGTCACAAAAGACCCCACAACAACATCCAAAGAACTGCAGGCCTCACTTGCCTCAGTTAAGGTCAGTGTTCATGACTCCACCATAAGAAAGAGACTGGGCAAAAATGCTCTGCATGGCAGAGTTCCAAGACGAAAACCGCTGCTGAGCAAAAAGAACATAAAGGCTCGTCTCAGTTTTGCCAGAAAACATCTTGATGATCCCCAAGACTTTTGGGAAAATACTCTGTGGACTGACGAGACAAAAGTTGAACTTTTTGGAAGGTGTGTGTCCCATTACGTCTGGCGTAAAAGTAACACTGCATTTCAGAAAAAGAACATCATACCAACAGTAAAATATGGTGGTGGTAGTGTGATGGTCTGGGGCTGTTTTGCTGCTTCAGGACCTGGAAGACTTGCTGTGATAAATGGAACCATGAATTCTGCTGTTTACCAAAAAATCCTGAAGGAGAATGTCCGGCCATCTGTTCGTGACCTCAAGCTGAAGCGAACTTGGGTTCTGCAGCAGGACAATGATCCAAAACACACCAGCAAGTCCACCTCTGAATGGCTGAAGAAAAACAAAATGAAGACTTTGGAGTGGCCTAGTCAAAGTCCTGACCTGAATCCTATTGAGATGCTGTGGCATGACCTTAAAAAGGCGGTTCATGCTCAAAAACCCTCCAATGTGGCTGAATTACAACAATTCTGCATAGATGAGTAGACCAAAATTCCTCCACAGCGCTGTAACAGACTCATTGCAAGTTATCGCAAACGCTTGATTGCAGTTGTTGCTGCTAAGGGTGGCCCAACCAGTTATTAGGTTTAGGGGGCAAACACTTTTTCACACAGGGCCATGTAGTTTTGGATTTTGTTTTCCCTTAATAATAAAAACCTTCATTTAAAAACTGCATGTTGTGTTCACTTGTGTTATCTTTTACTAATATTTAAATTTGTTTGATGATCTGAAACATTAAAGTGTGACAAATGCAAATTTTTATTTATTTATATATATATATATATAATATATATATATTTATAGTTACAACAGCTATAATATTTGCAAAAAGACAGTGATCCTATGGGGAATACAAATCAAAATGGTCTACTCATACAGCAAGACTAGAAATCAAAAATGGCAGCATACATAAAGACTACATAAAAAATGGCCACATCATAGAACAAGACTACAAACAAGATGGCTGCCTAATACAAAATGACAGCTTCATACAGCAAGACTACAAATCAAAATGGACGCATACAAAAAAATAATACAAACAAGATGGCTGCCTAATACAAAATGGCCGCTTTCACACAGCAAGACTACAAATCAAAATGGATGCATACAAAAAGACTGCAAACAAGATGGCTGCCTAATACAAAATGGCTGCTTCATACAACAAGACTACAACTCAAAATGGATGCATACAAAAAGACTACAAACAAGATGGCTGCCTGATACAAAACAATGACAACAGAAGTATTCACAATGCTGTAACAATACAATCAGAGTTGTAAATTACATGTAGATTGATTATAGATTACTCGGATAGAAACAAACGCAAATATAGAGTCGGATACATTCAAAAATAAAACATTCAAAAGCGTAAAAGCACACAGGTGTAAATCACATCAGATATAGAATGATTACAGAATATTTCGAATACAAACATGCATATATAGAAGAAATTACAAAAATAAAAAAAGCATTCAAACGCGTAAAAGCACACGACAATCAGAGTTGTAAATTACATCAGATGTAGATTGATTATAGATTACTCGAATAGAAAAAAAATCCAAATATAGAAGTAATTACAAAGTATTTGGAAACAATCAAAGATATATAGCATTCGAATGTCACCAGACCAAATGATGTTGGTTATAAAAGCATGATCTATCGATGTTGTAGACAACCATTAATCGCACACAGCAGATTAACAGTCAGTGTTCTCTCTCTCAGTTGTGTTTGTAAAGCTTCGTGAACTGATGTGAAATTTTCAATCATTTGTGTTTGCAAGTCACGCAGACGAATCTCTATTGCTTGCTGTAAATTACCTTGAAGCTCATGAAACCTGGCATCCATGCGGTTATTAAAGTCAGTAAAGAAATCCGTTTGTCTGTTAAGCAGTTCGCTGAATAGAGAATCCTGCCTGTCAACCAACTCGTGGAGCAAAGAGACAATTCTATCATCTACACCATTGTTCTGCTCTGGCTGCGATTCAGTTTCCTCCTCGGACGCATCGTCACCAGCTGATGGTGTTTGCCTACCCCTCTGCGACGAATTTCCACTGTGATCACTTCTCCAACTGGCTCTTTCCCAGTCATTTATTTGTGTATCGGTCCAGTTAGCAGCATTGTCCACAATGTGGGTCGGTCTGTCTGAAAAGAAAAAGTAATTTAAATAATTAGTATATGAAAACCACAAATAATATGTTTGAATATAATATTATCTATCACTGCTTTAAAGATTTTCTTTGTTAAATAATAAAAGTATGAAAAATTATAATCTAAAAATAAATATGAAAAGCATACCTTGAATTATCTCAGGTTCGGTATCATCGTTTCGGTCAGGCTCTGATGATCTATCTGAATAGAATAAACAGAGGTTAAACATTGTCAAGACTTTAAAA